>NW_028176703.1:0-268000 GCF_949987555.1 Borostomias antarcticus
AAGCTCAGAGAGCAATATGTACTCTATTCTGTCTTCAATTGGGGGTGTTTTTGTCAAAGAATGAATACAGAATAATTGTAGAAAATTCTTACTCTAAAGTTTATCCCCATTATGGACTTACTTGTTTTCTCTAAGTCAGTGTGTCTGATCCAGAAGTCACTAGCTACTCTGATGAGGTGGAATGGATCACTGACTGTTTAAGTGTCTGCGTCAGCAACGTCTACTATGACATCATAAAAGCAATGGGAGATGTAACGTGGCGAGGCGCCCTCTAGTGGTTTTGATAAGTTAACATGATACGGTTTTTGTCAAATATCTCGGAAACGGAAGCTCGTACAGCAAATTTATCTGCATAGGGGACTGCTAACTGTAGAATTTGATGAGGAATCGAATGAGCCCATCTGCGAGGCTCTACGACTTTGGATTCAAAAGTTATAGCCGTTTGAGCCACATCATTTTTCATATCTGTACGTTTTTTGTCAAATATCTCGGAAACGGAAGCTCGTACAGCAAATTTATCTGCATAGGGGACTGCTAACTGTAGAATTTGATGAGGAATCGAATGAGCCCATCTGCGAGGCTCTACGACTTTCGATTCAAAAGTTATAGCCTTTTGAGCCTGTGAGTTGCCATCACTGCTAGTCCTCTAATCAACCAGTATCAACACATCATTTATATGACAACTTGGTTAAACAAAGCTCAGAGAGCAATATGTACTCTATTCTGTCTTCAATTGGGGGTGTTTTTGTCAAAGAATGAATACAGAATAATTGTAGAAAATTCTTACTCTAAAGTTTATCCCCATTATGGACTTACTTGTTTTCTCTAAGTCAGTGTGTCAGATCCAGAAGTCACTAGCTACTCTGATGAGGTGGAATGGATCACTGACTGTTTAAGTGTCTGCGTCAGCAACGTCTACTATGACATCATAAAAGCAATGGGAGATGTAACGTGGCGAGGCGCCCTCTAGTGGTTTTGATAAGTTAACATGATACGGTTTTTGTCAAATATCTCGGAAACGGAAGCTCGTACAGCAAATTTATCTGCATAGGGGACTGCTAACTGTAGAATTTGATGAGGAATCGAATGAGCCCATCTGCGAGGCTCTACGACTTTCGATTCAAAAGTTATAGCCGTTTGAACCACATCATTTTCATATCTGTACGGTTTTTGTCCGATTTCAAGGACATTTGACACATCATTTTTCATATCTGTACGGTTTTTGTCAAATATCTCGGAAACGGAAGCTCGTACAGCAAATTTATCTGCATAGGGGACTGCTAACTGTAGAATTTGATGAGGAATCGAATGAGCCCATCTGCGAGGCTCTACGACTTTCGATTCAAAAGTTATAGCCGTTTGAGCCACATCATTTTTCATATCTGTTTGTTTTTTGTCAAATATCTCGGAAACCGAAGCTCGTACAGCAAATTTACCTGCATAGGGGACTGCTAACTGTAGAATTTGATGAGGAATCGAATGAGCCCATCTGCGAGGCTCTACGACTTTCGATTCAAAAGTTATAGCCTTTTGAGCCTGTGAGTTGCCATCACTGCTAGTCCTCTAATCAACCAGTATCAACACATCATTTATATGACAACTTGGTTAAACAAAGCTCAGAGAGCAATATGTACTCTATTCTGTCTTCAATTGGGGCTGTTTTTGTCAAAGAATGAATACAGAATAATTGTAGAAAATTCTTACTCTAAAGTTTATCCCCATTATGGACTTACTTGTTTTCTCTAAGTCAGTGTGTCAGATCCAGAAGTCACTAGCTACTCTGATGAGGTGGAATGGATCACTGACTGTTTAAGTGTCTGCGTCAGCAACGTCTACTATGACATCATAAAAGCAATGGGAGATAGTGGTTTTGATAAGTTAACATGATACGGTTTTTGTCAAATATCTCGGAAACGGAAGCTCGTACAGCAAATTTATCTGCATAGGGGACTGCTAACTGTAGAATTTGATGAGGAATCGAATGAGCCCATCTGCGAGGCTCTACGACTTTCGATTCAAAAGTTATAGCCGTTTGAACCACATCATTTTCATATCTGTACGGTTTTTGTCAAATATCTCGGAAACCGAAGCTCGTACAGCAAATTTACCTGCATAGGGGACTGCTAACTGTAGAATTTGATGAGGAATCGAATGAGCCCATCTGCGAGGCTCTACGACTTTCGATTCAAAAGTTATAGCCTTTTGAACCACATCATTTTCATATCTGTACGGTTTTTGTCCGATTTCAAGGACATTTGACACATCATTTTTCATATCTGTACGGTTTTTGTCAAATATCTCGGAAACGGAAGCTCGTACAGCAAATTTATCTGCATAGGGGACTGCTAACTGTAGAATTTGATGAGGAATCGAATGAGCCCATCTGCGAGGCTCTACGACTTTCGATTCAAAAGTTATAGCCGTTTGAGCCACATCATTTTTCATATCTGTACGGTTTTTGTCAAATATCTCGGAAACGGAAGCTCGTACAGCAAATTTATCTGCATAGGGGACTGCTAACTGTAGAATTTGATGAGGAATCGAATGAGCCCATCTGCGAGGCTCTACGACTTTCGATTCAAAAGTTATAGCCGTTTGAACCACATCATTTTCATATCTGTACGGTTTTTGTCCGATTTCAAGGACATTTGACACATCATTTTTCATATCTGTACGGTTTTTGTCAAATATCTCGGAAACGGAAGCTCGTACAGCAAATTTATCTGCATAGGGGACTGCTAACTGTAGAATTTGATGAGGAATCGAATGAGCCCATCTGCGAGGCTCTACGACTTTCGATTCAAAAGTTATAGCCGTTTGAACCACATCATTTTCATATCTGTACGGTTTTTGTCCGATTTCAAGGACATTTGACACATCATTTTTCATATCTGTACGGTTTTTGTCAAATATCTCGGAAACGGAAGCTCGTACAGCAAATTTATCTGCATAGGGGACTGCTAACTGTAGAATTTGATGAGGAATCGAATGAGCCCATCTGCGAGGCTCTACGACTTTCGATTCAAAAGTTATAGCCGTTTGAACCACATCATTTTCATATCTGTACGGTTTTTGTCCGATTTCAAGGACATTTGACACATCATTTTTCATATCTGTACGGTTTTTGTCAAATATCTCGGAAACGGAAGCTCGTACAGCAAATTTACCTGCATAGGGGACTGCTAACTGTAGAATTTGATGAGGAATCGAATGAGCCCATCTGCGAGGCTCTACGACTTTCGATTCAAAAGTTATAGCCGTTTGAGCCACATCATTTTTCATTTCTGTTTGGTTTTTGTCAAATATCTCGGAAACCGAAGCTCGTACAGCAAATTTACCTGCATAGGGGACTGCTAACTGTAGAATTTGATGAGGAATCGAATGAGCCCATCTGCGAGGCTCTACGACTTTCGATTCAAAAGTTATAGCCTTTTGAGCCTGTGAGTTGCCATCACTGCTAGTCCTCTAATCAACCAGTATCAACACATCATTTATATGACAACTTGGTTAAACAAAGCTCAGAGAGCAATATGTACTCTATTCTGTCTTCAATTGGGGGTGTTTTTGTCAAAGAATGAATACAGAATAATTGTAGAAAATTCTTACTCTAAAGTTTATCCCCATTATGGACTTACTTGTTTTCTCTAAGTCAGTGTGTCAGATCCAGAAGTCACTAGCTACTCTGATGAGGTGGAATGGATCACTGACTGTTTAAGTGTCTGCGTCAGCAACGTCTACTATGACATCATAAAAGCAATGGGAGATGTAACGTGGCGAGGCGCCCTCTAGTGGTTTTGATAAGTTAACATGATACGGTTTTTGTCAAATATCTCGGAAACGGAAGCTCGTACAGCAAATTTATCTGCATAGGGGACTGCTAACTGTAGAATTTGATGAGGAATCGAATGAGCCCATCTGCGAGGCTCTACGACTTTCGATTCAAAAGTTATAGCCGTTTGAGCCACATCATTTTTCATATCTGTACGGTTTTTGTCAAATATCTCGGAAACGGAAGCTCGTACAGCAAATTTATCTGCATAGGGGACTGCTAACTGTAGAATTTGATGAGGAATCGAATGAGCCCATCTGCGAGGCTCTACGACTTTCGATTCAAAAGTTATAGCCGTTTGAACCACATCATTTTCATATCTGTACGGTTTTTGTCCGATTTCAAGGACATTTGACACATCATTTTTCATATCTGTACGGTTTTTGTCAAATATCTCGGAAACGGAAGCTCGTACAGCAAATTTATCTGCATAGGGGACTGCTAACTGTAGAATTTGATGAGGAATCGAATGAGCCCATCTGCGAGGCTCTACGACTTTCGATTCAAAAGTTATAGCCGTTTGAACCACATCATTTTCATATCTGTACGGTTTTTGTCCGATTTCAAGGACATTTGACACATCATTTTTCATATCTGTACGGTTTTTGTCAAATATCTCGGAAACGGAAGCTCGTACAGCAAATTTATCTGCATAGGGGACTGCTAACTGTAGAATTTGATGAGGAATCGAATGAGCCCATCTGCGAGGCTCTACGACTTTCGATTCAAAAGTTATAGCCGTTTGAGCCACATCATTTTTCATATCTGTTTGTTTTTTGTCAAATATCTCGGAAACCGAAGCTCGTACAGCAAATTTACCTGCATAGGGGACTGCTAACTGTAGAATTTGATGAGGAATCGAATGAGCCCATCTGCGAGGCTCTACGACTTTCGATTCAAAAGTTATAGCCTTTTGAGCCTGTGAGTTGCCATCACTGCTAGTCCTCTAATCAACCAGTATCAACACATCATTTATATGACAACTTGGTTAAACAAAGCTCAGAGAGCAATATGTACTCTATTCTGTCTTCAATTGGGGGTGTTTTTGTCAAAGAATGAATACAGAATAATTGTAGAAAATTCTTACTCTAAAGTTTATCCCCATTATGGACTTACTTGTTTTCTCTAAGTCAGTGTGTCAGATCCAGAAGTCACTAGCTACTCTGATGAGGTGGAATGGATCACTGACTGTTTAAGTGTCTGCGTCAGCAACGTCTACTATGACATCATAAAAGCAATGGGAGATAGTGGTTTTGATAAGTTAACATGATACGGTTTTTGTCAAATATCTCGGAAACGGAAGCTCGTACAGCAAATTTATCTGCATAGGGGACTGCTAACTGTAGAATTTGATGAGGAATCGAATGAGCCCATCTGCGAGGCTCTACGACTTTCGATTCAAAAGTTATAGCCGTTTGAACCACATCATTTTCATATCTGTACGGTTTTTGTCAAATATCTCGGAAACCGAAGCTCGTACAGCAAATTTACCTGCATAGGGGACTGCTAACTGTAGAATTTGATGAGGAATCGAATGAGCCCATCTGCGAGGCTCTACGACTTTCGATTCAAAAGTTATAGCCTTTTGAACCACATCATTTTCATATCTGTACGGTTTTTGTCCGATTTCAAGGACATTTGACACATCATTTTTCATATCTGTACGGTTTTTGTCAAATATCTCGGAAACGGAAGCTCGTACAGCAAATTTATCTGCATAGGGGACTGCTAACTGTAGAATTTGATGAGGAATCGAATGAGCCCATCTGCGAGGCTCTACGACTTTCGATTCAAAAGTTATAGCCTTTTGAGCCTGTGAGTTGCCATCACTGCTAGTCCTCTAATCAACCAGTATCAACACATCATTTATATGACAACTTGGTTAAACAAAGCTCAGAGAGCAATATGTACTCTATTCTGTCTTCAATTGGGGGTGTTTTTGTCAAAGAATGAATACAGAATAATTGTAGAAAATTCTTACTCTAAAGTTTATCCCCATTATGGACTTACTTGTTTTCTCTAAGTCAGTGTGTCTGATCCAGAAGTCACTAGCTACTCTGATGAGGTGGAATGGATCACTGACTGTTTAAGTGTCTGCGTCAGCAACGTCTACTATGACATCATAAAAGCAATGGGAGATGTAACGTGGCGAGGCGCCCTCTAGTGGTTTTGATAAGTTAACATGATACGGTTTTTGTCAAATATCTCGGAAACGGAAGCTCGTACAGCAAATTTATCTGCATAGGGGACTGCTAACTGTAGAATTTGATGAGGAATCGAATGAGCCCATCTGCGAGGCTCTACGACTTTCGATTCAAAAGTTATAGCCGTTTGAGCCACATCATTTTTCATATCTGTACGTTTTTTGTCAAATATCTCGGAAACGGAAGCTCGTACAGCAAATTTATCTGCATAGGGGACTGCTAACTGTAGAATTTGATGAGGAATCGAATGAGCCCATCTGCGAGGCTCTACGACTTTCGATTCAAAAGTTATAGCCTTTTGAGCCTGTGAGTTGCCATCACTGCTAGTCCTCTAATCAACCAGTATCAACACATCATTTATATGACAACTTGGTTAAACAAAGCTCAGAGAGCAATATGTACTCTATTCTGTCTTCAATTGGGGGTGTTTTTGTCAAAGAATGAATACAGAATAATTGTAGAAAATTCTTACTCTAAAGTTTATCCCCATTATGGACTTACTTGTTTTCTCTAAGTCAGTGTGTCAGATCCAGAAGTCACTAGCTACTCTGATGAGGTGGAATGGATCACTGACTGTTTAAGTGTCTGCGTCAGCAACGTCTACTATGACATCATAAAAGCAATGGGAGATGTAACGTGGCGAGGCGCCCTCTAGTGGTTTTGATAAGTTAACATGATACGGTTTTTGTCAAATATCTCGGAAACGGAAGCTCGTACAGCAAATTTATCTGCATAGGGGACTGCTAACTGTAGAATTTGATGAGGAATCGAATGAGCCCATCTGCGAGGCTCTACGACTTTCGATTCAAAAGTTATAGCCTTTTGAGCCACATCATTTTTCTTATCTGTTTGGTTTTTGTCAAATATCTCGGAAACCGAAGCTCGTACAGCAAATTTACCTGCATAGGGGACTGCTAACTGTAGAATTTGATGAGGAATCGAATGAGCCCATCTGCGAGGCTCTACGACTTTCGATTCAAAAGTTATAGCCTTTTGAGCCTGTGAGTTGCCATCACTGCTAGTCCTCTAATCAACCAGTATCAACACATCATTTATATGACAACTTGGTTAAACAAAGCTCAGAGAGCAATATGTACTCTATTCTGTCTTCAATTGGGGGTGTTTTTGTCAAAGAATGAATACAGAATAATTGTAGAAAATTCTTACTCTAAAGTTTATCCCCATTATGGACTTACTTGTTTTCTCTAAGTCAGTGTGTCAGATCCAGAAGTCACTAGCTACTCTGATGAGGTGGAATGGATCACTGACTGTTTAAGTGTCTGCGTCAGCAACGTCTACTATGACATCATAAAAGCAATGGGAGATGTAACGTGGCGAGGCGCCCTCTAGTGGTTTTGATAAGTTAACATGATACGGTTTTTGTCAAATATCTCGGAAACGGAAGCTCGTACAGCAAATTTATCTGCATAGGGAACTGCTAACTGTAGAATTTGATGAGGAATCGAATGAGCCCATCTGCGAGGCTCTACGACTTTCGATTCAAAAGTTATAGCCGTTTGAGCCACATCATTTTTCATATCTGTACGGTTTTTGTCAAATATCTCGGAAACGGAAGCTCGTACAGCAAATTTATCTGCATAGGGGACTGCTAACTGTAGAATTTGATGAGGAATCGAATGAGCCCATCTGCGAGGCTCTACGACTTTCGATTCAAAAGTTATAGCCGTTTGAACCACATCATTTTCATATCTGTACGGTTTTTGTCCGATTTCAAGGACATTTGACACATCATTTTTCATATCTGTACGGTTTTTGTCAAATATCTCGGAAACGGAAGCTCGTACAGCAAATTTATCTGCATAGGGGACTGCTAACTGTAGAATTTGATGAGGAATCGAATGAGCCCATCTGCGAGGCTCTACGACTTTCGATTCAAAAGTTATAGCCGTTTGAACCACATCATTTTCATATCTGTACGGTTTTTGTCCGATTTCAAGGACATTTGACACATCATTTTTCATATCTGTACGGTTTTTGTCAAATATCTCGGAAACGGAAGCTCGTACAGCAAATTTATCTGCATAGGGGACTGCTAACTGTAGAATTTGATGAGGAATCGAATGAGCCCATCTGCGAGGCTCTACGACTTTCGATTCAAAAGTTATAGCCGTTTGAGCCACATCATTTTTCATATCTGTTTGTTTTTTGTCAAATATCTCGGAAACCGAAGCTCGTACAGCAAATTTACCTGCATAGGGGACTGCTAACTGTAGAATTTGATGAGGAATCGAATGAGCCCATCTGCGAGGCTCTACGACTTTCGATTCAAAAGTTATAGCCTTTTGAGCCTGTGAGTTGCCATCACTGCTAGTCCTCTAATCAACCAGTATCAACACATCATTTATATGACAACTTGGTTAAACAAAGCTCAGAGAGCAATATGTACTCTATTCTGTCTTCAATTGGGGGTGTTTTTGTCAAAGAATGAATACAGAATAATTGTAGAAAATTCTTACTCTAAAGTTTATCCCCATTATGGACTTACTTGTTTTCTCTAAGTCAGTGTGTCAGATCCAGAAGTCACTAGCTACTCTGATGAGGTGGAATGGATCACTGACTGTTTAAGTGTCTGCGTCAGCAACGTCTACTATGACATCATAAAAGCAATGGGAGATAGTGGTTTTGATAAGTTAACATGATACGGTTTTTGTCAAATATCTCGGAAACGGAAGCTCGTACAGCAAATTTATCTGCATAGGGGACTGCTAACTGTAGAATTTGATGAGGAATCGAATGAGCCCATCTGCGAGGCTCTACGACTTTCGATTCAAAAGTTATAGCCGTTTGAACCACATCATTTTCATATCTGTACGGTTTTTGTCAAATATCTCGGAAACCGAAGCTCGTACAGCAAATTTACCTGCATAGGGGACTGCTAACTGTAGAATTTGATGAGGAATCGAATGAGCCCATCTGCGAGGCTCTACGACTTTCGATTCAAAAGTTATAGCCTTTTGAACCACATCATTTTCATATCTGTACGGTTTTTGTCCGATTTCAAGGACATTTGACACATCATTTTTCATATCTGTACGGTTTTTGTCAAATATCTCGGAAACGGAAGCTCGTACAGCAAATTTATCTGCATAGGGGACTGCTAACTGTAGAATTTGATGAGGAATCGAATGAGCCCATCTGCGAGGCTCTACGACTTTCGATTCAAAAGTTATAGCCTTTTGAGCCTGTGAGTTGCCATCACTGCTAGTCCTCTAATCAACCAGTATCAACACATCATTTATATGACAACTTGGTTAAACAAAGCTCAGAGAGCAATATGTACTCTATTCTGTCTTCAATTGGGGGTGTTTTTGTCAAAGAATGAATACAGAATAATTGTAGAAAATTCTTACTCTAAAGTTTATCCCCATTATGGACTTACTTGTTTTCTCTAAGTCAGTGTGTCTGATCCAGAAGTCACTAGCTACTCTGATGAGGTGGAATGGATCACTGACTGTTTAAGTGTCTGCGTCAGCAACGTCTACTATGACATCATAAAAGCAATGGGAGATGTAACGTGGCGAGGCGCCCTCTAGTGGTTTTGATAAGTTAACATGATACGGTTTTTGTCAAATATCTCGGAAACGGAAGCTCGTACAGCAAATTTATCTGCATAGGGGACTGCTAACTGTAGAATTTGATGAGGAATCGAATGAGCCCATCTGCGAGGCTCTACGACTTTCGATTCAAAAGTTATAGCCGTTTGAGCCACATCATTTTTCATATCTGTACGTTTTTTGTCAAATATCTCGGAAACGGAAGCTCGTACAGCAAATTTATCTGCATAGGGGACTGCTAACTGTAGAATTTGATGAGGAATCGAATGAGCCCATCTGCGAGGCTCTACGACTTTCGATTCAAAAGTTATAGCCTTTTGAGCCTGTGAGTTGCCATCACTGCTAGTCCTCTAATCAACCAGTATCAACACATCATTTATATGACAACTTGGTTAAACAAAGCTCAGAGAGCAATATGTACTCTATTCTGTCTTCAATTGGGGGTGTTTTTGTCAAAGAATGAATACAGAATAATTGTAGAAAATTCTTACTCTAAAGTTTATCCCCATTATGGACTTACTTGTTTTCTCTAAGTCAGTGTGTCAGATCCAGAAGTCACTAGCTACTCTGATGAGGTGGAATGGATCACTGACTGTTTAAGTGTCTGCGTCAGCAACGTCTACTATGACATCATAAAAGCAATGGGAGATGTAACGTGGCGAGGCGCCCTCTAGTGGTTTTGATAAGTTAACATGATACGGTTTTTGTCAAATATCTCGGAAACGGAAGCTCGTACAGCAAATTTATCTGCATAGGGGACTGCTAACTGTAGAATTTGATGAGGAATCGAATGAGCCCATCTGCGAGGCTCTACGACTTTCGATTCAAAAGTTATAGCCTTTTGAGCCACATCATTTTTCTTATCTGTTTGGTTTTTGTCAAATATCTCGGAAACCGAAGCTCGTACAGCAAATTTACCTGCATAGGGGACTGCTAACTGTAGAATTTGATGAGGAATCGAATGAGCCCATCTGCGAGGCTCTACGACTTTCGATTCAAAAGTTATAGCCTTTTGAGCCTGTGAGTTGCCATCACTGCTAGTCCTCTAATCAACCAGTATCAACACATCATTTATATGACAACTTGGTTAAACAAAGCTCAGAGAGCAATATGTACTCTATTCTGTCTTCAATTGGGGGTGTTTTTGTCAAAGAATGAATACAGAATAATTGTAGAAAATTCTTACTCTAAAGTTTATCCCCATTATGGACTTACTTGTTTTCTCTAAGTCAGTGTGTCAGATCCAGAAGTCACTAGCTACTCTGATGAGGTGGAATGGATCACTGACTGTTTAAGTGTCTGCGTCAGCAACGTCTACTATGACATCATAAAAGCAATGGGAGATGTAACGTGGCGAGGCGCCCTCTAGTGGTTTTGATAAGTTAACATGATACGGTTTTTGTCAAATATCTCGGAAACGGAAGCTCGTACAGCAAATTTATCTGCATAGGGAACTGCTAACTGTAGAATTTGATGAGGAATCGAATGAGCCCATCTGCGAGGCTCTACGACTTTTGATTCAAAAGTTATAGCCGTTTGAGCCACATCATTTTTCATATCTGTACGGTTTTTGTCAAATATCTCGGAAACGGAAGCTCGTACAGCAAATTTATCTGCATAGGGGACTGCTAACTGTAGAATTTGATGAGGAATCGAATGAGCCCATCTGCGAGGCTCTACGACTTTCGATTCAAAAGTTATAGCCGTTTGAACCACATCATTTTCATATCTGTACGGTTTTTGTCCGATTTCAAGGACATTTGACACATCATTTTTCATATCTGTACGGTTTTTGTCAAATATCTCGGAAACGGAAGCTCGTACAGCAAATTTATCTGCATAGGGGACTGCTAACTGTAGAATTTGATGAGGAATCGAATGAGCCCATCTGCGAGGCTCTACGACTTTCGATTCAAAAGTTATAGCCGTTTGAACCACATCATTTTCATATCTGTACGGTTTTTGTCCGATTTCAAGGACATTTGACACATCATTTTTCATATCTGTACGGTTTTTGTCAAATATCTCGGAAACGGAAGCTCGTACAGCAAATTTATCTGCATAGGGGACTGCTAACTGTAGAATTTGATGAGGAATCGAATGAGCCCATCTGCGAGGCTCTACGACTTTCGATTCAAAAGTTATAGCCGTTTGAGCCACATCATTTTTCATATCTGTTTGGTTTTTGTCAAATATCTCGGAAACCGAAGCTCGTACAGCAAATTTACCTGCATAGGGGACTGCTAACTGTAGAATTTGATGAGGAATCGAATGAGCCCATCTGCGAGGCTCTACGACTTTCGATTCAAAAGTTATAGCCTTTTGAGCCTGTGAGTTGCCATCACTGCTAGTCCTCTAATCAACCAGTATCAACACATCATTTATATGACAACTTGGTTAAACAAAGCTCAGAGAGCAATATGTACTCTATTCTGTCTTCAATTGGGGGTGTTTTTGTCAAAGAATGAATACAGAATAATTGTAGAAAATTCTTACTCTAAAGTTTATCCCCATTATGGACTTACTTGTTTTCTCTAAGTCAGTGTGTCAGATCCAGAAGTCACTAGCTACTCTGATGAGGTGGAATGGATCACTGACTGTTTAAGTGTCTGCGTCAGCAACGTCTACTATGACATCATAAAAGCAATGGGAGATAGTGGTTTTGATAAGTTAACATGATACGGTTTTTGTCAAATATCTCGGAAACGGAAGCTCGTACAGCAAATTTATCTGCATAGGGGACTGCTAACTGTAGAATTTGATGAGGAATCGAATGAGCCCATCTGCGAGGCTCTACGACTTTCGATTCAAAAGTTATAGCCGTTTGAACCACATCATTTTCATATCTGTACGGTTTTTGTCAAATATCTCGGAAACCGAAGCTCGTACAGCAAATTTACCTGCATAGGGGACTGCTAACTGTAGAATTTGATGAGGAATCGAATGAGCCCATCTGCGAGGCTCTACGACTTTCGATTCAAAAGTTATAGCCGTTTGAGCCACATCATTTTTCATATCTGTACGTTTTTTGTCAAATATCTCGGAAACGGAAGCTCGTACAGCAAATTTATCTGCATAGGGGACTGCTAACTGTAGAATTTGATGAGGAATCGAATGAGCCCATCTGCGAGGCTCTACGACTTTCGATTCAAAAGTTATAGCCTTTTGAGCCTGTGAGTTGCCATCACTGCTAGTCCTCTAATCAACCAGTATCAACACATCATTTATATGACAACTTGGTTAAACAAAGCTCAGAGAGCAATATGTACTCTATTCTGTCTTCAATTGGGGGTGTTTTTGTCAAAGAATGAATACAGAATAATTGTAGAAAATTCTTACTCTAAAGTTTATCCCCATTATGGACTTACTTGTTTTCTCTAAGTCAGTGTGTCAGATCCAGAAGTCACTAGCTACTCTGATGAGGTGGAATGGATCACTGACTGTTTAAGTGTCTGCGTCAGCAACGTCTACTATGACATCATAAAAGCAATGGGAGATGTAACGTGGCGAGGCGCCCTCTAGTGGTTTTGATAAGTTAACATGATACGGTTTTTGTCAAATATCTCGGAAACGGAAGCTCGTACAGCAAATTTATCTGCATAGGGGACTGCTAACTGTAGAATTTGATGAGGAATCGAATGAGCCCATCTGCGAGGCTCTACGACTTTCGATTCAAAAGTTATAGCCTTTTGAGCCACATCATTTTTCTTATCTGTTTGGTTTTTGTCAAATATCTCGGAAACCGAAGCTCGTACAGCAAATTTACCTGCATAGGGGACTGCTAACTGTAGAATTTGATGAGGAATCGAATGAGCCCATCTGCGAGGCTCTACGACTTTCGATTCAAAAGTTATAGCCTTTTGAGCCTGTGAGTTGCCATCACTGCTAGTCCTCTAATCAACCAGTATCAACACATCATTTATATGACAACTTGGTTAAACAAAGCTCAGAGAGCAATATGTACTCTATTCTGTCTTCAATTGGGGGTGTTTTTGTCAAAGAATGAATACAGAATAATTGTAGAAAATTCTTACTCTAAAGTTTATCCCCATTATGGACTTACTTGTTTTCTCTAAGTCAGTGTGTCAGATCCAGAAGTCACTAGCTACTCTGATGAGGTGGAATGGATCACTGACTGTTTAAGTGTCTGCGTCAGCAACGTCTACTATGACATCATAAAAGCAATGGGAGATGTAACGTGGCGAGGCGCCCTCTAGTGGTTTTGATAAGTTAACATGATACGGTTTTTGTCAAATATCTCGGAAACGGAAGCTCGTACAGCAAATTTATCTGCATAGGGAACTGCTAACTGTAGAATTTGATGAGGAATCGAATGAGCCCATCTGCGAGGCTCTACGACTTTCGATTCAAAAGTTATAGCCGTTTGAGCCACATCATTTTTCATATCTGTACGGTTTTTGTCAAATATCTCGGAAACGGAAGCTCGTACAGCAAATTTATCTGCATAGGGGACTGCTAACTGTAGAATTTGATGAGGAATCGAATGAGCCCATCTGCGAGGCTCTACGACTTTCGATTCAAAAGTTATAGCCGTTTGAACCACATCATTTTCATATCTGTACGGTTTTTGTCCGATTTCAAGGACATTTGACACATCATTTTTCATATCTGTACGGTTTTTGTCAAATATCTCGGAAACGGAAGCTCGTACAGCAAATTTATCTGCATAGGGGACTGCTAACTGTAGAATTTGATGAGGAATCGAATGAGCCCATCTGCGAGGCTCTACGACTTTCGATTCAAAAGTTATAGCCGTTTGAACCACATCATTTTCATATCTGTACGGTTTTTGTCCGATTTCAAGGACATTTGACACATCATTTTTCATATCTGTACGGTTTTTGTCAAATATCTCGGAAACGGAAGCTCGTACAGCAAATTTATCTGCATAGGGGACTGCTAACTGTAGAATTTGATGAGGAATCGAATGAGCCCATCTGCGAGGCTCTACGACTTTCGATTCAAAAGTTATAGCCGTTTGAACCACATCATTTTCATATCTGTACGGTTTTTGTCCGATTTCAAGGACATTTGACACATCATTTTTCATATCTGTACGGTTTTTGTCAAATATCTCGGAAACGGAAGCTCGTACAGCAAATTTACCTGCATAGGGGACTGCTAACTGTAGAATTTGATGAGGAATCGAATGAGCCCATCTGCGAGGCTCTACGACTTTCGATTCAAAAGTTATAGCCGTTTGAGCCACATCATTTTTCATTTCTGTTTGGTTTTTGTCAAATATCTCGGAAACCGAAGCTCGTACAGCAAATTTACCTGCATAGGGGACTGCTAACTGTAGAATTTGATGAGGAATCGAATGAGCCCATCTGCGAGGCTCTACGACTTTCGATTCAAAAGTTATAGCCTTTTGAGCCTGTGAGTTGCCATCACTGCTAGTCCTCTAATCAACCAGTATCAACACATCATTTATATGACAACTTGGTTAAACAAAGCTCAGAGAGCAATATGTACTCTATTCTGTCTTCAATTGGGGGTGTTTTTGTCAAAGAATGAATACAGAATAATTGTAGAAAATTCTTACTCTAAAGTTTATCCCCATTATGGACTTACTTGTTTTCTCTAAGTCAGTGTGTCAGATCCAGAAGTCACTAGCTACTCTGATGAGGTGGAATGGATCACTGACTGTTTAAGTGTCTGCGTCAGCAACGTCTACTATGACATCATAAAAGCAATGGGAGATAGTGGTTTTGATAAGTTAACATGATACGGTTTTTGTCAAATATCTCGGAAACGGAAGCTCGTACAGCAAATTTATCTGCATAGGGGACTGCTAACTGTAGAATTTGATGAGGAATCGAATGAGCCCATCTGCGAGGCTCTACGACTTTCGATTCAAAAGTTATAGCCGTTTGAACCACATCATTTTCATATCTGTACGGTTTTTGTCAAATATCTCGGAAACCGAAGCTCGTACAGCAAATTTACCTGCATAGGGGACTGCTAACTGTAGAATTTGATGAGGAATCGAATGAGCCCATCTGCGAGGCTCTACGACTTTCGATTCAAAAGTTATAGCCGTTTGAGCCACATCATTTTTCATATCTGTACGTTTTTTGTCAAATATCTCGGAAACGGAAGCTCGTACAGCAAATTTATCTGCATAGGGGACTGCTAACTGTAGAATTTGATGAGGAATCGAATGAGCCCATCTGCGAGGCTCTACGACTTTCGATTCAAAAGTTATAGCCTTTTGAGCCTGTGAGTTGCCATCACTGCTAGTCCTCTAATCAACCAGTATCAACACATCATTTATATGACAACTTGGTTAAACAAAGCTCAGAGAGCAATATGTACTCTATTCTGTCTTCAATTGGGGGTGTTTTTGTCAAAGAATGAATACAGAATAATTGTAGAAAATTCTTACTCTAAAGTTTATCCCCATTATGGACTTACTTGTTTTCTCTAAGTCAGTGTGTCAGATCCAGAAGTCACTAGCTACTCTGATGAGGTGGAATGGATCACTGACTGTTTAAGTGTCTGCGTCAGCAACGTCTACTATGACATCATAAAAGCAATGGGAGATGTAACGTGGCGAGGCGCCCTCTAGTGGTTTTGATAAGTTAACATGATACGGTTTTTGTCAAATATCTCGGAAACGGAAGCTCGTACAGCAAATTTATCTGCATAGGGGACTGCTAACTGTAGAATTTGATGAGGAATCGAATGAGCCCATCTGCGAGGCTCTACGACTTTCGATTCAAAAGTTATAGCCTTTTGAGCCACATCATTTTTCTTATCTGTTTGGTTTTTGTCAAATATCTCGGAAACCGAAGCTCGTACAGCAAATTTACCTGCATAGGGGACTGCTAACTGTAGAATTTGATGAGGAATCGAATGAGCCCATCTGCGAGGCTCTACGACTTTCGATTCAAAAGTTATAGCCTTTTGAGCCTGTGAGTTGCCATCACTGCTAGTCCTCTAATCAACCAGTATCAACACATCATTTATATGACAACTTGGTTAAACAAAGCTCAGAGAGCAATATGTACTCTATTCTGTCTTCAATTGGGGGTGTTTTTGTCAAAGAATGAATACAGAATAATTGTAGAAAATTCTTACTCTAAAGTTTATCCCCATTATGGACTTACTTGTTTTCTCTAAGTCAGTGTGTCAGATCCAGAAGTCACTAGCTACTCTGATGAGGTGGAATGGATCACTGACTGTTTAAGTGTCTGCGTCAGCAACGTCTACTATGACATCATAAAAGCAATGGGAGATGTAACGTGGCGAGGCGCCCTCTAGTGGTTTTGATAAGTTAACATGATACGGTTTTTGTCAAATATCTCGGAAACGGAAGCTCGTACAGCAAATTTATCTGCATAGGGAACTGCTAACTGTAGAATTTGATGAGGAATCGAATGAGCCCATCTGCGAGGCTCTACGACTTTCGATTCAAAAGTTATAGCCGTTTGAGCCACATCATTTTTCATATCTGTACGGTTTTTGTCAAATATCTCGGAAACGGAAGCTCGTACAGCAAATTTATCTGCATAGGGGACTGCTAACTGTAGAATTTGATGAGGAATCGAATGAGCCCATCTGCGAGGCTCTACGACTTTCGATTCAAAAGTTATAGCCGTTTGAACCACATCATTTTCATATCTGTACGGTTTTTGTCCGATTTCAAGGACATTTGACACATCATTTTTCATATCTGTACGGTTTTTGTCAAATATCTCGGAAACGGAAGCTCGTACAGCAAATTTATCTGCATAGGGGACTGCTAACTGTAGAATTTGATGAGGAATCGAATGAGCCCATCTGCGAGGCTCTACGACTTTCGATTCAAAAGTTATAGCCGTTTGAACCACATCATTTTCATATCTGTACGGTTTTTGTCCGATTTCAAGGACATTTGACACATCATTTTTCATATCTGTACGGTTTTTGTCAAATATCTCGGAAACGGAAGCTCGTACAGCAAATTTATCTGCATAGGGGACTGCTAACTGTAGAATTTGATGAGGAATCGAATGAGCCCATCTGCGAGGCTCTACGACTTTCGATTCAAAAGTTATAGCCGTTTGAACCACATCATTTTCATATCTGTACGGTTTTTGTCCGATTTCAAGGACATTTGACACATCATTTTTCATATCTGTACGGTTTTTGTCAAATATCTCGGAAACGGAAGCTCGTACAGCAAATTTACCTGCATAGGGGACTGCTAACTGTAGAATTTGATGAGGAATCGAATGAGCCCATCTGCGAGGCTCTACGACTTTCGATTCAAAAGTTATAGCCGTTTGAGCCACATCATTTTTCATTTCTGTTTGGTTTTTGTCAAATATCTCGGAAACCGAAGCTCGTACAGCAAATTTACCTGCATAGGGGACTGCTAACTGTAGAATTTGATGAGGAATCGAATGAGCCCATCTGCGAGGCTCTACGACTTTCGATTCAAAAGTTATAGCCTTTTGAGCCTGTGAGTTGCCATCACTGCTAGTCCTCTAATCAACCAGTATCAACACATCATTTATATGACAACTTGGTTAAACAAAGCTCAGAGAGCAATATGTACTCTATTCTGTCTTCAATTGGGGGTGTTTTTGTCAAAGAATGAATACAGAATAATTGTAGAAAATTCTTACTCTAAAGTTTATCCCCATTATGGACTTACTTGTTTTCTCTAAGTCAGTGTGTCAGATCCAGAAGTCACTAGCTACTCTGATGAGGTGGAATGGATCACTGACTGTTTAAGTGTCTGCGTCAGCAACGTCTACTATGACATCATAAAAGCAATGGGAGATGTAACGTGGCGAGGCGCCCTCTAGTGGTTTTGATAAGTTAACATGATACGGTTTTTGTCAAATATCTCGGAAACGGAAGCTCGTACAGCAAATTTATCTGCATAGGGGACTGCTAACTGTAGAATTTGATGAGGAATCGAATGAGCCCATCTGCGAGGCTCTACGACTTTCGATTCAAAAGTTATAGCCGTTTGAGCCACATCATTTTTCATATCTGTACGGTTTTTGTCAAATATCTCGGAAACGGAAGCTCGTACAGCAAATTTATCTGCATAGGGGACTGCTAACTGTAGAATTTGATGAGGAATCGAATGAGCCCATCTGCGAGGCTCTACGACTTTCGATTCAAAAGTTATAGCCGTTTGAACCACATCATTTTCATATCTGTACGGTTTTTGTCCGATTTCAAGGACATTTGACACATCATTTTTCATATCTGTACGGTTTTTGTCAAATATCTCGGAAACGGAAGCTCGTACAGCAAATTTATCTGCATAGGGGACTGCTAACTGTAGAATTTGATGAGGAATCGAATGAGCCCATCTGCGAGGCTCTACGACTTTCGATTCAAAAGTTATAGCCGTTTGAACCACATCATTTTCATATCTGTACGGTTTTTGTCCGATTTCAAGGACATTTGACACATCATTTTTCATATCTGTACGGTTTTTGTCAAATATCTCGGAAACGGAAGCTCGTACAGCAAATTTATCTGCATAGGGGACTGCTAACTGTAGAATTTGATGAGGAATCGAATGAGCCCATCTGCGAGGCTCTACGACTTTCGATTCAAAAGTTATAGCCGTTTGAACCACATCATTTTCATATCTGTACGGTTTTTGTCCGATTTCAAGGACATTTGACACATCATTTTTCATATCTGTACGGTTTTTGTCAAATATCTCGGAAACGGAAGCTCGTACAGCAAATTTACCTGCATAGGGGACTGCTAACTGTAGAATTTGATGAGGAATCGAATGAGCCCATCTGCGAGGCTCTACGACTTTCGATTCAAAAGTTATAGCCGTTTGAGCCACATCATTTTTCATTTCTGTTTGGTTTTTGTCAAATATCTCGGAAACCGAAGCTCGTACAGCAAATTTACCTGCATAGG
Organism: Borostomias antarcticus; assembly: GCF_949987555.1. Taxonomy (NCBI): domain Eukaryota; kingdom Metazoa; phylum Chordata; class Actinopteri; order Stomiiformes; family Stomiidae; genus Borostomias; species Borostomias antarcticus. The sequence continues at coordinate 19,518 of NW_028176703.1, forward strand.
GGACTGCTAACTGTAGAATTTGATGAGGAATCGAATGAGCCCATCTGCGAGGCTCTACGACTTTCGATTCAAAAGTTATAGCCTTTTGAGCCTGTGAGTTGCCATCACTGCTAGTCCTCTAATCAACCAGTATCAACACATCATTTATATGACAACTTGGTTAAACAAAGCTCAGAGAGCAATATGTACTCTATTCTGTCTTCAATTGGGGGTGTTTTTGTCAAAGAATGAATACAGAATAATTGTAGAAAATTCTTACTCTAAAGTTTATCCCCATTATGGACTTACTTGTTTTCTCTAAGTCAGTGTGTCAGATCCAGAAGTCACTAGCTACTCTGATGAGGTGGAATGGATCACTGACTGTTTAAGTGTCTGCGTCAGCAACGTCTACTATGACATCATAAAAGCAATGGGAGATGTAACGTGGCGAGGCGCCCTCTAGTGGTTTTGATAAGTTAACATGATACGGTTTTTGTCAAATATCTCGGAAACGGAAGCTCGTACAGCAAATTTATCTGCATAGGGGACTGCTAACTGTAGAATTTGATGAGGAATCGAATGAGCCCATCTGCGAGGCTCTACGACTTTCGATTCAAAAGTTATAGCCGTTTGAGCCACATCATTTTTCATATCTGTACGGTTTTTGTCAAATATCTCGGAAACGGAAGCTCGTACAGCAAATTTATCTGCATAGGGGACTGCTAACTGTAGAATTTGATGAGGAATCGAATGAGCCCATCTGCGAGGCTCTACGACTTTCGATTCAAAAGTTATAGCCGTTTGAACCACATCATTTTCATATCTGTACGGTTTTTGTCCGATTTCAAGGACATTTGACACATCATTTTTCATATCTGTACGGTTTTTGTCAAATATCTCGGAAACGGAAGCTCGTACAGCAAATTTATCTGCATAGGGGACTGCTAACTGTAGAATTTGATGAGGAATCGAATGAGCCCATCTGCGAGGCTCTACGACTTTCGATTCAAAAGTTATAGCCGTTTGAACCACATCATTTTCATATCTGTACGGTTTTTGTCCGATTTCAAGGACATTTGACACATCATTTTTCATATCTGTACGGTTTTTGTCAAATATCTCGGAAACGGAAGCTCGTACAGCAAATTTATCTGCATAGGGGACTGCTAACTGTAGAATTTGATGAGGAATCGAATGAGCCCATCTGCGAGGCTCTACGACTTTCGATTCAAAAGTTATAGCCGTTTGAACCACATCATTTTCATATCTGTACGGTTTTTGTCCGATTTCAAGGACATTTGACACATCATTTTTCATATCTGTACGGTTTTTGTCAAATATCTCGGAAACGGAAGCTCGTACAGCAAATTTATCTGCATAGGGGACTGCTAACTGTAGAATTTGATGAGGAATCGAATGAGCCCATCTGCGAGGCTCTACGACTTTCGATTCAAAAGTTATAGCCTTTTGAGCCTGTGAGTTGCCATCACTGCTAGTCCTCTAATCAACCAGTATCAACACATCATTTATATGACAACTTGGTTAAACAAAGCTCAGAGAGCAATATGTACTCTATTCTGTCTTCAATTGGGGGTGTTTTTGTCAAAGAATGAATACAGAATAATTGTAGAAAATTCTTACTCTAAAGTTTATCCCCATTATGGACTTACTTGTTTTCTCTAAGTCAGTGTGTCTGATCCAGAAGTCACTAGCTACTCTGATGAGGTGGAATGGATCACTGACTGTTTAAGTGTCTGCGTCAGCAACGTCTACTATGACATCATAAAAGCAATGGGAGATGTAACGTGGCGAGGCGCCCTCTAGTGGTTTTGATAAGTTAACATGATACGGTTTTTGTCAAATATCTCGGAAACGGAAGCTCGTACAGCAAATTTATCTGCATAGGGGACTGCTAACTGTAGAATTTGATGAGGAATCGAATGAGCCCATCTGCGAGGCTCTACGACTTTCGATTCAAAAGTTATAGCCGTTTGAGCCACATCATTTTTCATATCTGTACGTTTTTTGTCAAATATCTCGGAAACGGAAGCTCGTACAGCAAATTTATCTGCATAGGGGACTGCTAACTGTAGAATTTGATGAGGAATCGAATGAGCCCATCTGCGAGGCTCTACGACTTTCGATTCAAAAGTTATAGCCTTTTGAGCCTGTGAGTTGCCATCACTGCTAGTCCTCTAATCAACCAGTATCAACACATCATTTATATGACAACTTGGTTAAACAAAGCTCAGAGAGCAATATGTACTCTATTCTGTCTTCAATTGGGGGTGTTTTTGTCAAAGAATGAATACAGAATAATTGTAGAAAATTCTTACTCTAAAGTTTATCCCCATTATGGACTTACTTGTTTTCTCTAAGTCAGTGTGTCAGATCCAGAAGTCACTAGCTACTCTGATGAGGTGGAATGGATCACTGACTGTTTAAGTGTCTGCGTCAGCAACGTCTACTATGACATCATAAAAGCAATGGGAGATGTAACGTGGCGAGGCGCCCTCTAGTGGTTTTGATAAGTTAACATGATACGGTTTTTGTCAAATATCTCGGAAACGGAAGCTCGTACAGCAAATTTATCTGCATAGGGGACTGCTAACTGTAGAATTTGATGAGGAATCGAATGAGCCCATCTGCGAGGCTCTACGACTTTCGATTCAAAAGTTATAGCCGTTTGAACCACATCATTTTCATATCTGTACGGTTTTTGTCCGATTTCAAGGACATTTGACACATCATTTTTCATATCTGTACGGTTTTTGTCAAATATCTCGGAAACGGAAGCTCGTACAGCAAATTTATCTGCATAGGGGACTGCTAACTGTAGAATTTGATGAGGAATCGAATGAGCCCATCTGCGAGGCTCTACGACTTTCGATTCAAAAGTTATAGCCGTTTGAGCCACATCATTTTTCATATCTGTTTGTTTTTTGTCAAATATCTCGGAAACCGAAGCTCGTACAGCAAATTTACCTGCATAGGGGACTGCTAACTGTAGAATTTGATGAGGAATCGAATGAGCCCATCTGCGAGGCTCTACGACTTTCGATTCAAAAGTTATAGCCTTTTGAGCCTGTGAGTTGCCATCACTGCTAGTCCTCTAATCAACCAGTATCAACACATCATTTATATGACAACTTGGTTAAACAAAGCTCAGAGAGCAATATGTACTCTATTCTGTCTTCAATTGGGGGTGTTTTTGTCAAAGAATGAATACAGAATAATTGTAGAAAATTCTTACTCTAAAGTTTATCCCCATTATGGACTTACTTGTTTTCTCTAAGTCAGTGTGTCAGATCCAGAAGTCACTAGCTACTCTGATGAGGTGGAATGGATCACTGACTGTTTAAGTGTCTGCGTCAGCAACGTCTACTATGACATCATAAAAGCAATGGGAGATAGTGGTTTTGATAAGTTAACATGATACGGTTTTTGTCAAATATCTCGGAAACGGAAGCTCGTACAGCAAATTTATCTGCATAGGGGACTGCTAACTGTAGAATTTGATGAGGAATCGAATGAGCCCATCTGCGAGGCTCTACGACTTTCGATTCAAAAGTTATAGCCGTTTGAACCACATCATTTTCATATCTGTACGGTTTTTGTCAAATATCTCGGAAACCGAAGCTCGTACAGCAAATTTACCTGCATAGGGGACTGCTAACTGTAGAATTTGATGAGGAATCGAATGAGCCCATCTGCGAGGCTCTACGACTTTCGATTCAAAAGTTATAGCCTTTTGAACCACATCATTTTCATATCTGTACGGTTTTTGTCCGATTTCAAGGACATTTGACACATCATTTTTCATATCTGTACGGTTTTTGTCAAATATCTCGGAAACGGAAGCTCGTACAGCAAATTTATCTGCATAGGGGACTGCTAACTGTAGAATTTGATGAGGAATCGAATGAGCCCATCTGCGAGGCTCTACGACTTTCGATTCAAAAGTTATAGCCTTTTGAGCCTGTGAGTTGCCATCACTGCTAGTCCTCTAATCAACCAGTATCAACACATCATTTATATGACAACTTGGTTAAACAAAGCTCAGAGAGCAATATGTACTCTATTCTGTCTTCAATTGGGGGTGTTTTTGTCAAAGAATGAATACAGAATAATTGTAGAAAATTCTTACTCTAAAGTTTATCCCCATTATGGACTTACTTGTTTTCTCTAAGTCAGTGTGTCTGATCCAGAAGTCACTAGCTACTCTGATGAGGTGGAATGGATCACTGACTGTTTAAGTGTCTGCGTCAGCAACGTCTACTATGACATCATAAAAGCAATGGGAGATGTAACGTGGCGAGGCGCCCTCTAGTGGTTTTGATAAGTTAACATGATACGGTTTTTGTCAAATATCTCGGAAACGGAAGCTCGTACAGCAAATTTATCTGCATAGGGGACTGCTAACTGTAGAATTTGATGAGGAATCGAATGAGCCCATCTGCGAGGCTCTACGACTTTCGATTCAAAAGTTATAGCCGTTTGAGCCACATCATTTTTCATATCTGTACGTTTTTTGTCAAATATCTCGGAAACGGAAGCTCGTACAGCAAATTTATCTGCATAGGGGACTGCTAACTGTAGAATTTGATGAGGAATCGAATGAGCCCATCTGCGAGGCTCTACGACTTTCGATTCAAAAGTTATAGCCTTTTGAGCCTGTGAGTTGCCATCACTGCTAGTCCTCTAATCAACCAGTATCAACACATCATTTATATGACAACTTGGTTAAACAAAGCTCAGAGAGCAATATGTACTCTATTCTGTCTTCAATTGGGGGTGTTTTTGTCAAAGAATGAATACAGAATAATTGTAGAAAATTCTTACTCTAAAGTTTATCCCCATTATGGACTTACTTGTTTTCTCTAAGTCAGTGTGTCAGATCCAGAAGTCACTAGCTACTCTGATGAGGTGGAATGGATCACTGACTGTTTAAGTGTCTGCGTCAGCAACGTCTACTATGACATCATAAAAGCAATGGGAGATGTAACGTGGCGAGGCGCCCTCTAGTGGTTTTGATAAGTTAACATGATACGGTTTTTGTCAAATATCTCGGAAACGGAAGCTCGTACAGCAAATTTATCTGCATAGGGGACTGCTAACTGTAGAATTTGATGAGGAATCGAATGAGCCCATCTGCGAGGCTCTACGACTTTCGATTCAAAAGTTATAGCCGTTTGAACCACATCATTTTCATATCTGTACGGTTTTTGTCCGATTTCAAGGACATTTGACACATCATTTTTCATATCTGTACGGTTTTTGTCAAATATCTCGGAAACGGAAGCTCGTACAGCAAATTTATCTGCATAGGGGACTGCTAACTGTAGAATTTGATGAGGAATCGAATGAGCCCATCTGCGAGGCTCTACGACTTTCGATTCAAAAGTTATAGCCGTTTGAGCCACATCATTTTTCATATCTGTTTGGTTTTTGTCAAATATCTCGGAAACCGAAGCTCGTACAGCAAATTTACCTGCATAGGGGACTGCTAACTGTAGAATTTGATGAGGAATCGAATGAGCCCATCTGCGAGGCTCTACGACTTTCGATTCAAAAGTTATAGCCTTTTGAGCCTGTGAGTTGCCATCACTGCTAGTCCTCTAATCAACCAGTATCAACACATCATTTATATGACAACTTGGTTAAACAAAGCTCAGAGAGCAATATGTACTCTATTCTGTCTTCAATTGGGGGTGTTTTTGTCAAAGAATGAATACAGAATAATTGTAGAAAATTCTTACTCTAAAGTTTATCCCCATTATGGACTTACTTGTTTTCTCTAAGTCAGTGTGTCAGATCCAGAAGTCACTAGCTACTCTGATGAGGTGGAATGGATCACTGACTGTTTAAGTGTCTGCGTCAGCAACGTCTACTATGACATCATAAAAGCAATGGGAGATAGTGGTTTTGATAAGTTAACATGATACGGTTTTTGTCAAATATCTCGGAAACGGAAGCTCGTACAGCAAATTTATCTGCATAGGGGACTGCTAACTGTAGAATTTGATGAGGAATCGAATGAGCCCATCTGCGAGGCTCTACGACTTTCGATTCAAAAGTTATAGCCGTTTGAACCACATCATTTTCATATCTGTACGGTTTTTGTCAAATATCTCGGAAACCGAAGCTCGTACAGCAAATTTACCTGCATAGGGGACTGCTAACTGTAGAATTTGATGAGGAATCGAATGAGCCCATCTGCGAGGCTCTACGACTTTCGATTCAAAAGTTATAGCCGTTTGAGCCACATCATTTTTCATATCTGTACGTTTTTTGTCAAATATCTCGGAAACGGAAGCTCGTACAGCAAATTTATCTGCATAGGGGACTGCTAACTGTAGAATTTGATGAGGAATCGAATGAGCCCATCTGCGAGGCTCTACGACTTTCGATTCAAAAGTTATAGCCTTTTGAGCCTGTGAGTTGCCATCACTGCTAGTCCTCTAATCAACCAGTATCAACACATCATTTATATGACAACTTGGTTAAACAAAGCTCAGAGAGCAATATGTACTCTATTCTGTCTTCAATTGGGGGTGTTTTTGTCAAAGAATGAATACAGAATAATTGTAGAAAATTCTTACTCTAAAGTTTATCCCCATTATGGACTTACTTGTTTTCTCTAAGTCAGTGTGTCAGATCCAGAAGTCACTAGCTACTCTGATGAGGTGGAATGGATCACTGACTGTTTAAGTGTCTGCGTCAGCAACGTCTACTATGACATCATAAAAGCAATGGGAGATGTAACGTGGCGAGGCGCCCTCTAGTGGTTTTGATAAGTTAACATGATACGGTTTTTGTCAAATATCTCGGAAACGGAAGCTCGTACAGCAAATTTATCTGCATAGGGGACTGCTAACTGTAGAATTTGATGAGGAATCGAATGAGCCCATCTGCGAGGCTCTACGACTTTCGATTCAAAAGTTATAGCCTTTTGAGCCACATCATTTTTCTTATCTGTTTGGTTTTTGTCAAATATCTCGGAAACCGAAGCTCGTACAGCAAATTTACCTGCATAGGGGACTGCTAACTGTAGAATTTGATGAGGAATCGAATGAGCCCATCTGCGAGGCTCTACGACTTTCGATTCAAAAGTTATAGCCTTTTGAGCCTGTGAGTTGCCATCACTGCTAGTCCTCTAATCAACCAGTATCAACACATCATTTATATGACAACTTGGTTAAACAAAGCTCAGAGAGCAATATGTACTCTATTCTGTCTTCAATTGGGGGTGTTTTTGTCAAAGAATGAATACAGAATAATTGTAGAAAATTCTTACTCTAAAGTTTATCCCCATTATGGACTTACTTGTTTTCTCTAAGTCAGTGTGTCAGATCCAGAAGTCACTAGCTACTCTGATGAGGTGGAATGGATCACTGACTGTTTAAGTGTCTGCGTCAGCAACGTCTACTATGACATCATAAAAGCAATGGGAGATGTAACGTGGCGAGGCGCCCTCTAGTGGTTTTGATAAGTTAACATGATACGGTTTTTGTCAAATATCTCGGAAACGGAAGCTCGTACAGCAAATTTATCTGCATAGGGAACTGCTAACTGTAGAATTTGATGAGGAATCGAATGAGCCCATCTGCGAGGCTCTACGACTTTCGATTCAAAAGTTATAGCCGTTTGAGCCACATCATTTTTCATATCTGTACGGTTTTTGTCAAATATCTCGGAAACGGAAGCTCGTACAGCAAATTTATCTGCATAGGGGACTGCTAACTGTAGAATTTGATGAGGAATCGAATGAGCCCATCTGCGAGGCTCTACGACTTTCGATTCAAAAGTTATAGCCGTTTGAACCACATCATTTTCATATCTGTACGGTTTTTGTCCGATTTCAAGGACATTTGACACATCATTTTTCATATCTGTACGGTTTTTGTCAAATATCTCGGAAACGGAAGCTCGTACAGCAAATTTATCTGCATAGGGGACTGCTAACTGTAGAATTTGATGAGGAATCGAATGAGCCCATCTGCGAGGCTCTACGACTTTCGATTCAAAAGTTATAGCCGTTTGAACCACATCATTTTCATATCTGTACGGTTTTTGTCCGATTTCAAGGACATTTGACACATCATTTTTCATATCTGTACGGTTTTTGTCAAATATCTCGGAAACGGAAGCTCGTACAGCAAATTTATCTGCATAGGGGACTGCTAACTGTAGAATTTGATGAGGAATCGAATGAGCCCATCTGCGAGGCTCTACGACTTTCGATTCAAAAGTTATAGCCGTTTGAACCACATCATTTTCATATCTGTACGGTTTTTGTCCGATTTCAAGGACATTTGACACATCATTTTTCATATCTGTACGGTTTTTGTCAAATATCTCGGAAACGGAAGCTCGTACAGCAAATTTACCTGCATAGGGGACTGCTAACTGTAGAATTTGATGAGGAATCGAATGAGCCCATCTGCGAGGCTCTACGACTTTCGATTCAAAAGTTATAGCCGTTTGAGCCACATCATTTTTCATTTCTGTTTGGTTTTTGTCAAATATCTCGGAAACCGAAGCTCGTACAGCAAATTTACCTGCATAGGGGACTGCTAACTGTAGAATTTGATGAGGAATCGAATGAGCCCATCTGCGAGGCTCTACGACTTTCGATTCAAAAGTTATAGCCTTTTGAGCCTGTGAGTTGCCATCACTGCTAGTCCTCTAATCAACCAGTATCAACACATCATTTATATGACAACTTGGTTAAACAAAGCTCAGAGAGCAATATGTACTCTATTCTGTCTTCAATTGGGGGTGTTTTTGTCAAAGAATGAATACAGAATAATTGTAGAAAATTCTTACTCTAAAGTTTATCCCCATTATGGACTTACTTGTTTTCTCTAAGTCAGTGTGTCAGATCCAGAAGTCACTAGCTACTCTGATGAGGTGGAATGGATCACTGACTGTTTAAGTGTCTGCGTCAGCAACGTCTACTATGACATCATAAAAGCAATGGGAGATGTAACGTGGCGAGGCGCCCTCTAGTGGTTTTGATAAGTTAACATGATACGGTTTTTGTCAAATATCTCGGAAACGGAAGCTCGTACAGCAAATTTATCTGCATAGGGGACTGCTAACTGTAGAATTTGATGAGGAATCGAATGAGCCCATCTGCGAGGCTCTACGACTTTCGATTCAAAAGTTATAGCCGTTTGAGCCACATCATTTTTCATATCTGTACGGTTTTTGTCAAATATCTCGGAAACGGAAGCTCGTACAGCAAATTTATCTGCATAGGGGACTGCTAACTGTAGAATTTGATGAGGAATCGAATGAGCCCATCTGCGAGGCTCTACGACTTTCGATTCAAAAGTTATAGCCGTTTGAACCACATCATTTTCATATCTGTACGGTTTTTGTCCGATTTCAAGGACATTTGACACATCATTTTTCATATCTGTACGGTTTTTGTCAAATATCTCGGAAACGGAAGCTCGTACAGCAAATTTATCTGCATAGGGGACTGCTAACTGTAGAATTTGATGAGGAATCGAATGAGCCCATCTGCGAGGCTCTACGACTTTCGATTCAAAAGTTATAGCCGTTTGAACCACATCATTTTCATATCTGTACGGTTTTTGTCCGATTTCAAGGACATTTGACACATCATTTTTCATATCTGTACGGTTTTTGTCAAATATCTCGGAAACGGAAGCTCGTACAGCAAATTTATCTGCATAGGGGACTGCTAACTGTAGAATTTGATGAGGAATCGAATGAGCCCATCTGCGAGGCTCTACGACTTTCGATTCAAAAGTTATAGCCGTTTGAACCACATCATTTTCATATCTGTACGGTTTTTGTCCGATTTCAAGGACATTTGACACATCATTTTTCATATCTGTACGGTTTTTGTCAAATATCTCGGAAACGGAAGCTCGTACAGCAAATTTATCTGCATAGGGGACTGCTAACTGTAGAATTTGATGAGGAATCGAATGAGCCCATCTGCGAGGCTCTACGACTTTCGATTCAAAAGTTATAGCCTTTTGAGCCTGTGAGTTGCCATCACTGCTAGTCCTCTAATCAACCAGTATCAACACATCATTTATATGACAACTTGGTTAAACAAAGCTCAGAGAGCAATATGTACTCTATTCTGTCTTCAATTGGGGGTGTTTTTGTCAAAGAATGAATACAGAATAATTGTAGAAAATTCTTACTCTAAAGTTTATCCCCATTATGGACTTACTTGTTTTCTCTAAGTCAGTGTGTCTGATCCAGAAGTCACTAGCTACTCTGATGAGGTGGAATGGATCACTGACTGTTTAAGTGTCTGCGTCAGCAACGTCTACTATGACATCATAAAAGCAATGGGAGATGTAACGTGGCGAGGCGCCCTCTAGTGGTTTTGATAAGTTAACATGATACGGTTTTTGTCAAATATCTCGGAAACGGAAGCTCGTACAGCAAATTTATCTGCATAGGGGACTGCTAACTGTAGAATTTGATGAGGAATCGAATGAGCCCATCTGCGAGGCTCTACGACTTTCGATTCAAAAGTTATAGCCGTTTGAGCCACATCATTTTTCATATCTGTACGTTTTTTGTCAAATATCTCGGAAACGGAAGCTCGTACAGCAAATGTATCTGCATATGGGACTGCTAACTGTAGAATTTGATGAGGAATCGAATGAGCCCATCTGCGAGGCTCTACGACTTTCGATTCAAAAGTTATAGCCTTTTGAGCCTGTGAGTTGCCATCACTGCTAGTCCTCTAATCAACCAGTATCAACACATCATTTATATGACAACTTGGTTAAACAAAGCTCAGAGAGCAATATGTACTCTATTCTGTCTTCAATTGGGGGTGTTTTTGTCAAAGAATGAATACAGAATAATTGTAGAAAATTCTTACTCTAAAGTTTATCCCCATTATGGACTTACTTGTTTTCTCTAAGTCAGTGTGTCAGATCCAGAAGTCACTAGCTACTCTGATGAGGTGGAATGGATCACTGACTGTTTAAGTGTCTGCGTCAGCAACGTCTACTATGACATCATAAAAGCAATGGGAGATGTAACGTGGCGAGGCGCCCTCTAGTGGTTTTGATAAGTTAACATGATACGGCTTTTGTCAAATATCTCGGAAACGGAAGCTCGTACAGCAAATTTATCTGCATAGGGGACTGCTAACTGTAGAATTTGATGAGGAATCGAATGAGCCCATCTGCGAGGCTCTACGACTTTCGATTCAAAAGTTATAGCCGTTTGAACCACATCATTTTCATATCTGTACGGTTTTTGTCCGATTTCAAGGACATTTGACACATCATTTTTCATATCTGTACGGTTTTTGTCAAATATCTCGGAAACGGAAGCTCGTACAGCAAATTTATCTGCATAGGGGACTGCTAACTGTAGAATTTGATGAGGAATCGAATGAGCCCATCTGCGAGGCTCTACGACTTTCGATTCAAAAGTTATAGCCTTTTGAGCCTGTGAGTTGCCATCACTGCTAGTCCTCTAATCAACCAGTATCAACACATCATTTATATGACAACTTGGTTAAACAAAGCTCAGAGAGCAATATGTACTCTATTCTGTCTTCAATTGGGGGTGTTTTTGTCAAAGAATGAATACAGAATAATTGTAGAAAATTCTTACTCTAAAGTTTATCCCCATTATGGACTTACTTGTTTTCTCTAAGTCAGTGTGTCAGATCCAGAAGTCACTAGCTACTCTGATGAGGTGGAATGGATCACTGACTGTTTAAGTGTCTGCGTCAGCAACGTCTACTATGACATCATAAAAGCAATGGGAGATAGTGGTTTTGATAAGTTAACATGATACGGTTTTTGTCAAATATCTCGGAAACGGAAGCTCGTACAGCAAATTTATCTGCATAGGGGACTGCTAACTGTAGAATTTGATGAGGAATCGAATGAGCCCATCTGCGAGGCTCTACGACTTTCGATTCAAAAGTTATAGCCGTTTGAACCACATCATTTTCATATCTGTACGGTTTTTGTCAAATATCTCGGAAACCGAAGCTCGTACAGCAAATTTACCTGCATAGGGGACTGCTAACTGTAGAATTTGATGAGGAATCGAATGAGCCCATCTGCGAGGCTCTACGACTTTCGATTCAAAAGTTATAGCCTTTTGAACCACATCATTTTCATATCTGTACGGTTTTTGTCCGATTTCAAGGACATTTGACACATCATTTTTCATATCTGTACGGTTTTTGTCAAATATCTCGGAAACGGAAGCTCGTACAGCAAATTTATCTGCATAGGGGACTGCTAACTGTAGAATTTGATGAGGAATCGAATGAGCCCATCTGCGAGGCTCTACGACTTTCGATTCAAAAGTTATAGCCGTTTGAGCCACATCATTTTTCATATCTGTACGGTTTTTGTCAAATATCTCGGAAACGGAAGCTCGTACAGCAAATTTACCTGCATAGGGGACTGCTAACTGTAGAATTTGATGAGGAATCGAATGAGCCCATCTGCGAGGCTCTACGACTTTCGATTCAAAAGTTATAGCCTTTTGAGCCTGTGAGTTGCCATCACTGCTAGTCCTCTAATCAACCAGTATCAACACATCATTTATATGACAACTTGGTTAAACAAAGCTCAGAGAGCAATATGTACTCTATTCTGTCTTCAATTGGGGGTGTTTTTGTCAAAGAATGAATACAGAATAATTGTAGAAAATTCTTACTCTAAAGTTTATCCCCATTATGGACTTACTTGTTTTCTCTAAGTCAGTGTGTCAGATCCAGAAGTCACTAGCTACTCTGATGAGATGGAATGGATCACTGACTGTTTAAGTGTCTGCGTCAGCAACGTCTACTATGACATCATAAAAGCAATGGGAGATGTAACGTGGCGAGGCGCCCTCTAGTGGTTTTGATAAGTTAACATGATACGGTTTTTGTCAAATATCTCGGAAACGGAAGCTCGTACAGCAAATTTATCTGCATAGTGGACTGCTAACTGTAGAATTTGATGAGGAATCGAATGAGCCCATCTGCGAGGCTCTACGACTTTCGATTCAAAAGTTATAGCCTTTTGAGCCTGTGAGTTGCCATCACTGCTAGTCCTCTAATCAACCAGTATCAACACATCATTTATATGACAACTTGGTTAAACAAAGCTCAGAGAGCAATATGTACTCTATTCTGTCTTCAATTGGGGGTGTTTTTGTCAAAGAATGAATACAGAATAATTGTAGAAAATTCTTACTCTAAAGTTTATCCCCATTATGGACTTACTTGTTTTCTCTAAGTCAGTGTGTCAGATCCAGAAGTCACTAGCTACTCTGATGAGGTGGAATGGATCACTGACTGTTTAAGTGTCTGCGTCAGCAACGTCTACTATGACATCATAAAAGCAATGGGAGATGTAACGTGGCGAGGCGCCCTCTAGTGGTTTTGATAAGTTAACATGATACGGTTTTTGTCAAATATCTCGGAAACGGAAGCTCGTACAGCAAATTTATCTGCATAGGGGACTGCTAACTGTAGAATTTGATGAGGAATCGAATGAGCCCATCTGCGAAGCTCTACGACTTTCGATTCAAAAGTTATAGCCTTTTGAGCCTGTGAGTTGCCATCACTGCTAGTCCTCTAATCAACCAGTATCAACACATCATTTATATGACAACTTGGTTAAACAAAGCTCAGAGAGCAATATGTACTCTATTCTGTCTTCAATTGGGGGTGTTTTTGTCAAAGAATGAATACAGAATAATTGTAGAAAATTCTTACTCTAAAGTTTATCCCCATTATGGACTTACTTGTTTTCTCTAAGTCAGTGTGTCAGATCCAGAAGTCACTAGCTACTCTGATGAGGTGGAATGGATCACTGACTGTTTAAGTGTCTGCGTCAGCAACGTCTACTATGACATCATAAAAGCAATGGGAGATGTAACGTGGCGAGGCGCCCTCTAGTGGTCTTGATAGGGGTGTGGAAGTGTTGGAGTCGGACTGATGAGTGCATTTTTGAAATAGGATATCTACATTAGGTAAACACGGGTGTAATTAATAAAAAGGCGAGGTTGCTGCGAGTGGTTGCTAAGCAAAGCGTTGACTAAGTGTAGTCACAAGCACCAACCCCCCTCTCCCCCCACCGGGACGGCTCCCTCTCTCCTCCCCGATAGGTAGATTTGGGTAGCGTTCTTTGAGCGCGAAGGACGACCGAGAGCGAGATTAGCGTTTGTTCAAGTAATAATTAAAAAAAAGAGTCCCATAGCCATTGAATTGGTAGTAGCCTAGGCTATTTTGAGGTTGGTCATTTCTCCGAGTGAGAATTGTGAAGCGTGGCGAGTGAGCGTGAGAATAGGCTGCAATGCGTGTGTCTGAGACTTGGCAGCCCCGGGTTTCACTGATCTAGCGGCCAGTAAATTCGACCAAATTTCAAGAGGTGGACATCACTGGATTCATCTCGGCATACAGATAATTCAAGAGCAATTGACTCATGTTTACGAAGCACACCAACATAGTGCTCTGATCAGCTGCACTCTCCAGTGAAGTTCTCAAAACGCGACAGATGCCCGGATCCGTAGCCTAGATCTCATTGTATTACAGTCATTTAGCAGACGCGTTTATCCAAAGCAACTAACAATAATTGCATTTAACGTAGGAAAAGCCAATGTAGGCTACTAGCCTACTAGACTACTTGCCAGAACTCACAAGTGCATCTCCTTTCTAAAACAAGTGACTAAGAGCATAATCTAGTGCTGAAGGCAAATTGCAAGAATAGCAATCTAAAATACAATAGAGGGATCCGTGTAGTTCTCTCTGTAAAATAACTACAACGTAGACCTTAATTAAAGAAATAAAAAGTACCTTTGAGAAACCGCACATTATTGCGGCGGAATTTGATATTGCTAGTAGCCTAGTTTATGGCTTTGTCAATCCATTGATATCGATTTATAATTATTTCAAGTTTTTCTCCCTATGCAAAAGATGGGGCGGTTGTGTGAACCCAACCAGTAGAGAGCGTAGTTTTACGCTTTGGCTCCCTTGAACATAGATGGTGAAGTGGGCTATCTGGAGCGTACAGGGAACATAGTAGGCTAATGCTGATGATTTCTGTCACGGGCAGCATACACTGCATACCCTCAGTCCCCTAATAGGTCTTATTTCATTTGAACTTGGCTATTAACTTGATGGAGCATGTTACATTTGAGCAATATGATGATAATATGGCTAAAAGGTAGGCTACAATATGTCACAGTGCACTGGCTACTGCTATCATGTACAGTACTCCTACACATAGTAACTTCAGTTTTACAAGATGCCACAGTGCACTGGCTACTGCTATCAATACGATACAGTACAGTGCTCCTAAAATACCTATGTTATATACAGATGCCCTCAGCTGCAGGATCATCTCCTTTGATGATTTTACCTCTTTTGAATACCACGCTATGTTCTTAAAATGCCAGCCCCCAGTTCTGGCAGTAACAGTGTATAGGCCTCCTAAACAATGCCCTGCCTTCTCTACCGAATTTTCAGAACTCCTGTCCATTGTTACGGTTTCACCTCCACACACGCCCCCCTCCTCCGCCTCTCCACAACCCTCCACCTCTGTGCCTACCTCACACGCCCCCTGCAGCTCGGCACGGGCACTGAGGGCGCTCCAACGACAGCTGAAATGAGTTGAGCTGATGGGCGAATGAGCTTATGGCCGGATCACTGCACACCTGCTGCCACCTTCTCATGAACCCCCTCTACCTACAAGAAGCCGGTTTCTCCAGCCATTCATCGCCAGATCTTCCCTAAGAAACGCCTGGCAAGTATCGTAGTTGTTAAACAAAGTATTTCTGCTTATATATATGTGTGTTTGTGTGCTCTCTGGACCACCCCACCCCAAGGCTTACTCGTCTCTCCGTGTTCCCTACAGAACGACCAGGTGTGCTGTGATCCGGCTTGCCTGCCCATGACTCTGCCCGCCACCCACCGCAGCTGCGCCAACCGGCCTCAACCTCCAGCCTGCCAGGCTCCCAACCTGAGCCATCCGGGCACTACCTTCCCTCCCAGCTCCAGCAATAAACGCCCTGCTGGGCAAAGAGCTTCCTGCCTCCTGTGTCGTGCACTTGAGCCCCGTAGCTAACTAGCCTTAACAGTCCATCATCCATACAAATTATGACACCCTTGATCTAGTGATTACTAAGGGCCTTCTATGCACTCTATGTATATCAAGTTGTGTACAGAAGCTGGTTGCCCTGAAACAGGCTTGTTCTGTTCTGATATCTGTGTTGCTTCAAAGGCTTAGCATGCTACTAACCGTTTTCTGTCTCCCCTAGTGCCTCTCTCTCTCCCTCCGACCTTCTAACCAGGTCCAGTGGATGCCCCACTGTCACCCGCACACCACCCTGAGTCCGATAGATACCCCCGTGTCAGCTGTGGAACGTAGCGGCAGTGGCTAGTTGCAAAACTAGAATGGAGAAGTAAGACGCCTCCTTCCCTCCACTAGTCTGGGGGTCCACCTTGGGCAAGTGGTAGTACCCCCTAGCCCCCCTACCTGGGGTTACAGGCAAAAACCCTGATGACAAAACAACCTAAAGGAAGAGAGACCCGGCCCGGAGGAAGCCCGGGGCCCTCGTCTGGAGCCAGGCCCAGACGGAGGGCCCGCATGCGAGCGCCTGGTGGCCGGGCTTACCACGGAGCCTGGCCGGGCCCAGCCCGAATAGGCAACGTGGAAGCACCATCTCCTCCTCCATCGTCCCGTAGACCCACCACCCGCGGGAGGAATTGTCGGGGTCGGGTGCGCTGCCAACTAGGTGGCGGTGAAGGCGGGGGACACCGACGGACCGGACCCAGGCGGCAAAGGCTGGCTCTGGGGACATGGAACGTGACCTCGCTGGGGGGGAAGGAGCCGGAGCTTGTGAGGGAGGTGGAGCGATACCAATTACACCTGGTGGGCCTAACCTCCACGCACAGCACCGGCGCCGGAACTAAACTCCTGGATAGGGGTTGGACCCTGTTCTTCTCCGGAGTTGCTCACGGTATGAGGCGTAAGGCAGGTGTGGCTATACTAGCTAGCCCCCAGCTGAGCGCCTCTGTGCTGGAGTTCACCCCAGTGGACGAGAGGGTCGCCTCCCTGCGCCTTAGGACTGTGGGGGGGGGACTCTGACTGTGGTTTGTGCTTATGCACCGAACAGCAGTTCAGAGTACTCAGCCTTCCTGCAGACCCTGAGTGGAGTCCTTTTGGGGGCTCCTGCAGGGGACTCCAGTGTCCTACTGGGGGACTTCAATGCACACGTAGGCAATGATGGAGAAACTTGGAGGGGCGTGATTGGGAGGCATGGCCACCACGATCTGAACCCGAGTGGTGTTTTGTTGTTGGACTTCTGTGCTAGTCACGGTTTGTCCATAACAAACACCATGTTCGAACACAAGGATGCCCACAAGTACACCTGGCATCAGAACACCTTAGGCCGAAGGTCGATGATCGATTTCGTTATCGTATCATCTGATCTGAGGCCATGCGTTTTGGACACTCGGGTAAAGAGAGGGGCAGAGCTGTCCACTGATCACCATCTGGTGGTGAGCTGGTTTCGATGGCGGGGGAAACTTCTGGACAGACCTGGAAAACCCAAGCGTGTAGTGAGGGTGAACTGGGAACGTCTGGAGGAAGAGCCTGTCTGGAGAGATTTAAATTGCCACCTCCGGCGGAGCTTCTCAGGCATCCCTGTGGAGGTTGGGGACATCGAGCATGAGTGGTCGGTGTTCAAAGCCTCCATTGCTGAAGCTGCGGCTGGGAGCTGTGGCCTGAGGGCCATAGGTACCTCAAGGGGCGGTAACCCTCGGACACCGTGGTGGACAGCGGTGGTGAGGGAAGCCGTCCGACTGAAGAAGGAGGCCTTCCGGGTTATGTTAGCCCGGGAGACCCCAGAAACAGTTGCAGGGTATCGACTGGCCCGGAGGGCTGCGGTTTCGGCCGTGACCAAGGCAAAGCAGCGGGTGTGGGAGGAGTTCGGAGAAACCATGGAGAAGGACTTTCGGTCGGCACCAAAGTGTTTCTGGAAGACCATCAGACACCTCAGGAAGGGAAAGCGGTGGACCATCCAAGCTGTATACAGCAAGGAGGGGACACTGCTGACCTCAACTGAGGAGGTTGTTGAGCGTTGGAAGGAGCACTTTGAGGAACTCCTGAACCCGACTAATCCACCCTCTACGATCGAGGCAGAGCCGGAAGATGATGGGGGGTCGTCAATGTCCTTGGAGGAGGTCACTGAGGTAGTCAAACAACTCCACAGTGGCAGAGCCCCAGGGACTGATGAGATCCGTCCAGAAATGCTGAAGGCGCTGGGTGTAGAGGGGCTGTCTTGGTTGACACGCCTCTGTAACATTGCATGGAAGTCTGGGTCAGTGCCGAAGGAGTGGCAGACTGGGGTGGTGGTCCCAATATTCAAAAAAGGGGACCAGAGGGTGTGTGCGAATTATAGAGGCATCACATTACTCAGCCTCCCAGGGAAAGTTTACTCCAAGGTGCTGGAAAGGAGGGTCCGGCCGATAGTCGAACCTCAGATCGAAGAGGAACAATGCGGATTTCGTCCTGGTCGTGGAACTACCGACCAGCTCTTCACTCTCGCAAGGATCTTGGAGGGGGCTTGGGAGTTTGCCCAACCTGTCTACATGTGTTTTGTGGACTTGGAGAAGGCTTACGACCGGGTCCCTCGAGAGGTCTTGTGGAGGGTTATGCGGGAGTATGGGGTGAGGGGGTCCCTACTTAGGGCCATCCAATCCCTGTACACCCAGAGCGAGAGCTGTGTCCGGGTCCTCGGCAGTAAGTCGTCTTCCTTTCCGGTGGGTGTTGGCCTCCGCCAGGGCTGCGCTTTGTCACCAATCCTGTTTGTGATTTTCATGGACAGGATATCGAGGCGTAGCCGGGGGGAGGTGGGTTTGCTGTTTGGTGAGCTGGGGATCACCTCACTGCTTTTTGCAGATGATGTGGTCCTGATGGCATCAGCTGCCTGCGACCTCCAGCACTCTCTGGATAGGTTCGCAACTGAGTGTGAAGCGGCTGGGATGAGAATAAGCACTTCTAAATCTGAGGCCATGGTTCTCAGCAGGAAACCGGTGGCCTGTCCGCTCCGAGTAGGAAATGAGTCCTTACCCCAAGTGAAGGAGTTCAAGTATCTGGGGGTCTTGTTCACGAGTGAGGGAACCATGGAGAGGGAGTTTGGCCGGAGAATCGGAGCAGCTGGTGCGGTTCTGCAGTCGCTTTACCGCACTGTTGTGACGAAAAGAGAGCTGAGCCAAAAGGCAAAGCTCTCGATCTACCGGTCTATCTTCGTCCCCACCCTCACCTATGGTCATGATGATGGGTCATGACCGAAAGAACGAGATCACGGATACAAGCGGCCGAAATGAGTTTTCTCCGGAGGGTGGCTGGGGTCTCCCTGAGAGATCGGGTGAGAAGTTCAGTCATCCGGGAGAGACTCGGAGTAGAGCCGCTGCTCCTTTGCGTCGAAAGGAGCCAGTTGAGGTGGTTCGGGCATCTAGTGAGGATGCCTCCTGGGCGCCTCCCTAGGGAGGTGTTCCAGGCGTGTCCGGCTGGGAGGAGGCCGCGGGGTAGACCCAGGACTAGGTGGCGGGACTACATCTCCGCACTGGCCTGTGAGCGGCTAAAGATTCCCCAGGCAGAGCTGGTTGATGCTGCTAGGGAAAGGGATGTCTGGGGCCCCCTGCTGGAGCTGCTGCCTCCGCGACCCGACCCTGGATAAGCGGATGAAGATGATGATGATGATGACACACACACGTACACACATCAGTCCACATCCGGCTTAGGCCTGGACCTGGGCCCAGTCCCCCTTCCCCTCACCCTAACCCAGGTCCGTATCCTTTTCCTACCCCCTCTCTACCCCAACCCCTGCCTCTATCTGGGCCCAGGCACATTCACCCACACACAGACATACACCAGTGTTTGCCATGTCTCTCCTATTATGTTTTTAGCCTCTCTTACTCTGAAAATGTAATTTAATGTCATTTATTGCTTTATAAATGTTCTTAGCCGGTAGACAAACATACTCCAGGAGCTTGCTCGATTTCCTTGTTGAGAGGGGTCAGGGAAGAATTTGTACAGCTCACTTTTTGCTTCCCTCTGGAATATGTAGGGATGGGATGTATCCCCACCTCCCTTGTCATCTGTAAAGCGCATTGTGTTGCCTCTGGGTATGAAATGCGCTATACAAATACAGCTTTGATTGATTGATACCACTTCATATCACAGCGAGCATACTGTAGCTATACAGCTCTTTACAACACAGGACAGTAGGTCTATACCTAGCTGTACAGCACTTTACAACATACAACAGTAGTCCTATACCTACTGTAGCTACTGTATACAAGTACTTTACAATACAGCACAATAGACCTATACCTAGCAGCACATTAGGCCTATATTTAGATATACAGGACTTTCCAACACAGCACGGTAGGCCTAGCTGGATAACACTTTACCAAACAGAAACCAAAATAATCAAGTATTATTATTATTATTATGATTAGGCCTATATTTATCTGCCCCAGTCTGACTGAAGTCCTATAAAGCAACTGGTTATTCACCAGATCACTGATGAAGAGGAGGTTCACCCAGGAACTCATATTACCCAGAGCCATCAATGCTAGTCCTCTAATCAACCAGTATCAACACATCATTTATATGACAACTTGGTTAAACAAAGCTCAGAGAGCAATATGTACTCTATTCTGTCTTCAATTGGGGGTGTTTTTGTCAAAGAATTAATACAGAATAATTGTAGAAAATTCTTACTCTAAAGTTTATCCCCATTATGGACTTACTTGTTTTCTCTAAGTCAGTGTGTCAGATCCAGAAGTCACTAGCTACTCTGATGAGGTGGAATGGATCACTGACTGTTTAAGTGTCTGCGTCAGCAACGTCTACTATGACATCATAAAAGCAATGGGAGATGTAACGTGGCGAGGCGCCCTCTAGTGGTCTTGATAGGGGTGTGGAAGTGTTGGAGTCGGACTGATGAGGGCATTTTTGAAATAGGATATCTACATTAGGTAAACACGGGTGTAATTAATAAAAAGGCGAGGTTGCTGCGATTGGTTGCTAAGCAAAGCGTTGACTAAGTGTAGTCACAAGCACCAACCCCCCTCTCCCCCCACCGGGACGGCTCCCTCTCTCCTCCCCGATAGGTAGATTTGGGGAGCGTTCTTTGAGCGCGAAGGACGACCGAGAGGCGAGATTAGAGTTTGTTCAAGTAATAATAATAAAAAAGAGTCCCATAGCCATTGAATTGGTAGTAGGCTATTTTGAGGTTGGTCATTTCTCCGAGTGAGAATTGTGAAGCGTGGCGAGTGAGCGTGAGAATAGGCTGCAATGCGTGTCTGAGACTTGGCAGCCCCGGGTTTCACTGATCTAGCGGTCAGTAAATTTGACCAAATTTCAAGAGGTGGACATCACTGGATTCATCTCGGCATACAGAGAATTCAAGAGCAATTGACTCATGTTTACGAAGCACACCAACATAGTGCTCTGATCAGCTGCACTCTCCAGTGAAGTTCTCAAAACGCGACAGATGCCCGGATCCGTAGCCTAGATCTCATTGTATTACAGTAATTTAGCAGACGCGTTTATCCAAAGCAACTAACAATAATTGCATTTAACGTAGGAAAAGCCAATGTAGGCTACTAGCCTACTAGGCTACTTGCCGGAACTCACAAGTGCATCTCCTTTCTGAAACAAGTGACTAAGAGCATAATCTAGTGCTGAAGGCAAAGTGCAAGAATAGCAATCTAAAATACAATAGAGGGATCGTTGTAGTTCTCTCTGTAAAATAACTACAACGTAGACCTAAATTAAAGAAATAAAAAGTAACTTTGAGAAACCGCACATTATTGCGGCGGAATTTGATATTGTTAGTAGCCTAGTTTATGGCTTTGTCAATCCATTGATATCGATTTATAATTATTTCAAGTTTTTCTCCCTATGCAAAAGATGGGGCGGTTGTGTGAACCCAACCAGTAGAGAGCGTAGTTTTACGCTTTGGCTCCCTTGAACATAGATGGTGATGTGGGCTATCTGGAGCGTACAGGGAACATAGTAGGCTAATGCTGATGATTTCTGTCACGGGCAGCATACACTGCATACCCTCAGTCCCCTAATAGGTCTTATTTCATTTCAACTTGGCTATTAACTTGATGGAGCATGTTACATTTGAGCAATATGATGATAATATGGCTAAAAGGTAGGCTACAATATGTCACAGTGCACTGGCTACTGCTATCATGTACAGTACTCCTACACATAGTAACTTCAGTTTTACAAGATGCCACAGTGCACTGGCTACTGCTATCAATACGATACAGTACAGTGCTCCTAAAATACCTATGTTATATACAGATGCCCTCAGCTGCAGGATCATCTCCTTTGATGATTTTACCTCTTTTGAATACCACGCTATGTTCTTAAAATGCCAGCCCCCAGTTCTGGCAGTAACAGTGTATAGGCCTTCTTAACAATGCCCTGCCTTCTCTACCGAATTTTCAGAACTCCTGTCCATTGTTACGGTTTCACCTCCACACACGCCCCCCTCCTCCGCCTCTCCACAACCCTCCACCTCTGTGCCTACCTCACACGCCCCCTGCAGCTCGGCACGGGCACTGAGGGCGCTCCAACGACAGCTGAAATGAGTTGAGCTGATGGGCGAATGAGCTTATGGCCGGATCACTGCACACCTGCTGCCACCTTCTCATGAACCCCCTCTACCTACAAGATGCCGGTTTCTCCAGCCATTCATCGCCAGATCTTCCCTAAGAAACGCCTGGCAAGTATCGTAGTTGTTAAACAAAGTATTTCTGCTTATATATATGTGTGTTTGTGTGCTCTCTGGACCACCGCACCCCAAGGCTTACTCGTCTCTCCGTGTTCCCTACAGAACGACCAGGTGTGCTGTGATCCGGCTTGCCTGCCCATCACTCTGCCCGCAACCCACTGCAGCTGCTCCTACCGGCCTCAACCTCCAGCCTGCCAGGCTCCCAACCTGAGCCATCCGGGCACTACCTTCCCTCCCAGCTCCAGCAATAAACGCCCTGCTGGGCAAAGAGCTTCCTGCCTCCTGTGTCGTGCACTTGAGCCCCGTAGATAACTAGCCTTAACAGTCCATCATCCATACAAATTATGACACCCTTGATCTAGTGATTACTAAGGGCCTGACTATCACTGTCGTCTCTATTAGTGACCTCGCTCTCTCTGACCATTTCTGTATCTTCTTCACTGCATTGGTTCCTAAAGTCAAAAGTAGTAGTAGCGCTTTATCAAGAAACGTTATCTTACCTCCGCAGTATCCGATAGTTTTAGAGAAATAATGATCACAAACAATTTATCAACTCCAGAAGTGGGGCCGTCAGGCACTATTGAAGACTTAGCATCCGCCTTTAACACCAGAGTAGGGGCAGTCTTGGATTCTGTAGCACCTATTAAACTGAAAAAGATCACAGCCAATCATGAAGCTCCATGGCAAAATGAGGAAACAAATCAACTAAAGAGAACCTGCAGAAGATCTGAGCGTATATGGAGAAAGACCAAGCTACAGGTCCACCATGATATTCTCAAAGAACATCTCGCTGCCTTTGATAAAGCAATAAGAAATGCAAGGAAAGACCACTTCTCAAAATTCATATCTATCAACCGCAATAATTCAAGAGTGCTCTTCTCAACAATTGATAGCCTAATAAACCCTGCCGTAAAAACACCAGATAACCTGCTCTCTACCTCCAAATGTGAGGAATTTGCAGCTTACTTCAGAGATAAGATTATGAATATTAGGAGGAAAGTCACCCAGGAAAGGCCATGCATCCTGTTCACAGATCCTCTTCCTCCATGTAATGGACATATGAGCTTGTTTACACTGGTGGACACAGAAATGTTGAGAAAAGTAGTATCCAAACTCAAATCCTCCACAAGCCTGCTGAAGAAAAACAACTTAGACACTTCAGTTCTTAGCAATTTTAGACCAATCTCCAACCTTCCCTTTTTGAGTAAAATTCTGGAAACTATTGTTTTCAAACAGATTAATGATTTTCAAACATATTAATGATTTCCTAGCTACAAGTTCTACGCTTGACCTTTTCCAGTCCGGCTTTCGCGCCCATCATAGCACAGAGACGGCATTAGTCAAAGTTGTAAATGACCTCAGAATTAATGCTGACTCCAAAGAGCTCTCTGTTCTCATCCTCCTGGACCTTTTGCAGCCTTTGATACTATAGATTATGCAATCCTCATCAAAAGACTGGAGAAGTGGGTTGGCCTCTCCGGTCCAGTCCTTAATTGGCTTAGGACCTATCTAACCGGTCGTGATTTCTTTGTTGCCCTCGGTGACCATAGCTCCGGAAAGATCCCTATGACCTGTGGGGTGCCCCAAGAATCGATCCTAGGACCTCTACTCTTCAGCCTGTACATGGTGCCCCTTGGCAGTGTCATCAGGAGGCACAACATTAGCTACCATAGCTACGCAGATGATACCCAACTCTATATTTCTGTAACACCCAGTAACTACAGCTTGATTGACTGCCTTGTCAAGTGTATTACGGATATAAATGTATGGATGTCACATAATTTCCTCCAACTAAACCAGGACAAAACAGAAGTACTGATCATTGGAGAAAAAGCTGAAAGAGAGAAACTATCTGCACATTTAAAAACTCTGAAAATTTACACCAAATGCCAGGCTAAAAACCCAGGTGTCATACTTGACTCAGATCTTAATTTCGAAAACCAGATCATGAATATTACAAAGACATCTTTTTACCACTTAAGGAACTGTCACGGCACCGCCGCGTCAGCCTCGTCCACCTCCTCAGCCCCCTGACCCCGGCCCGAGCCCCGGTTCTGACGCTGGTCCCCAGCCTGTCCCCCAGCCTGACCCTGTCTCTCCAGTGCCGGACTCCGTTTCCCCCAGCACCTCCCAGAGCCTGCAGCGGGAACTGCGGGCACGTCTGCGGTCACAAGCCAGACACGCCCCCGATCCACACCTGCCGTGCGTCACCTTGATTGCCTCTCCTCCACACCTCAACGCACCTGGTCCTGATCAACCAATCGCCAGCAGGATAAGAAGCCGGTCCACACAGCCCTCTGTGCCAGATCGTTGACCAACCCAGTGGGTAACACGACTCCAGCTAAATCCCTACTCCTTACTCGAGCCTGTCTCACCGTTCTTTGTTTTCATTCATCCTAGTTAACCTGCCTGACCCACGCCTGCCTGAGGACCACGAACCTGCCTGACCCACGCCTGTCTGACTACCACGCTCCTGCCTGACCCACGCCTGCCTGAGTACCACGCTCCTGCCTGACCCACGCCTGCCTGAGTACCACGCTCCTGCCTGACCCACGCCTGTCTGAGTACCACGCTCCTGCCCGACCCACGCCTGTCTGACTACCACGTCCCTGCCTGACCCCCGCTTGCCTCTCCGACCTGATCCTGCCTGGCCATACCAAATAAACACGCCTCCGGGCTTCACCTCCAAGCCATTTTTGAGTCTGCTTTTGGGTCCTCCTCCGCTAGCCCTAACAGGAACATTGCCATGGTGCAACCCTTTCTCTCTCAGGCTGACACCGAAAGACTAATGCATACTTTCATCACAAGCAGGCTGGACTACTGCAATGCTCTACTATAAGGCCTACCAAAGAAAGCAATCTCTAAGCTACAAATGATACAGAATGCTGCAGGACGAGTCCTCACTAAGACTAGACGAAGGGCACACATCACACCAGCCTTAAAATCACTACACTGGTTACCTGTCAACTCTAGAATAGACTTTAAAATACTATTACTAGTCTATAAATCTCTCCACAGTCACGCACCAGAAAAAATTTCAGACATGCTTGTCAGGTACATGCCCAACAGACCACTCAGATCCTCAGGTACTGAACTCGTAACTGTCCCAAAAGCCAGGACCAAGAAAGACGGAGAGGCAGCTTTTAGTTATTATGCCCCCAACCTCTGGAACACCCTGCCGGAGTGCCTAAGAAGGGTCGAAACAACGGAGGTCTTCAAGCAAGATCTCAAGACGTACCTTTTTGGCCTAGCCTACAATCACTAGCCAGGACCTTGAGACACAGAAAGGCAGCCTCAAACCTACCTGTGAATCCTCTGTATACATTGGTGTATATCCTGCTATGCACTCTATGTATATCAAGTTGTGTACAGAAGCTGGTTGCCCTGAAACAGGCTTGTTCTGTTCTGATATCTGTGTTGCTTCAAAGGCTCAGCATGCTACTAACCGTTTTCTGTCTCCCCTAGTGCCTCTCTCTCTCCCTCCTACCTTCTAACCAGGTCCAGTGGATGCCCCACTGTCACCCGCACACCACCCTGAGTCCGATAGATACCCCCGTGTCAGCTGTGGATGTCGTAGTATTTAGTTAACACACACACACACGTACACACATCAGTCCACATCCGGCTTAGGCCTGGACCTGGGCCCAGTCCCCCTTCCCCTCACCCTAACCCGGGTCCGTATCCTTTTCCTACCCGCTCTCTACCCCAACCCCTGCCTCTATCTGGGCCCAGGCACATTCACGCACACACAGACATACACCAGTGTTTGCCATGTCTCTCCTATTATGTTTTTAGCCTCTCTTACTCTGAAAATGTAATTTAATGTAATTTATTGCTTTATAAATGTTCTTAGCCGGTAGACAAACATACTCCAGGAGCTTGCTCGATTTCCTTGTTGAGAGGGGTCAGGGAAGGATTTGTACAGCTCACTTTTTGCTTCCCTCTGGAATATGTAGGGATGGGATGTACAGTATCCCCACCTCCCTTGTTCTCTGTAAAGCGCATTGTATTGCCTCTGGGTATGAAATGCGCTATACAAATACAGCTTTGATTGATTGATTGATTGATACCACTTCATATCACAGCGAGCATACTGTAGCTATACAGCTCTTTACAACACAGGGCAGTAGGTCTATACCTAGCTGTACAGCACTTTACAACATACAACAGTAGTCATATACCTACTGTAGCTACTGTATACAAGTACTTTACAATACAGCACAATAGACCTATACCTAGCAGCACATTAGGCCTATATTTAGATATACAGGACTTTCCAACACAGCACGGTAGGCCTAGCTGGATAACACTTTACCAAACAGAAACCAAAAGAATCAAGTATTATTATTATTATTATTATATTTATATGCCCCAGTCTGACTGAAGTCCTATAAAGTTATTCACCAGATCACTGATGAAGAGGAGGTTCACCCAGGATCTCATATTACCCAGAGCCATCACTGCTAGTCCTCTAATCAACCAGTATCAACACATCATTTATATGACAACTTGGTTAAACAAAGCTCAGAGAGCAATATGTACTCTATTCTGTCTTCAATTGGGGGTGTTTTTGTCAAAGAATGAATACAGAATAATTGTAGAAAATTCTTACTCTAAAGTTTATCCCCATTATGGACTTACTTGTTTTCTCTAAGTCAGTGTGTCAAATCCAGAAGTCACTAGCTACTCTGATGGGGTGGAATGGATCACTGACTGTTTAAGTGTCTGCGTCAGCAACGTCTACTATGACATTATAAAAGCAATGGGAGATGTAACGTGGCGAGGCGCCCTCTAGTGGTCTTGATAGGGCTGTGGAAGTGTTGGAGTCGGACTGATGAGTGCATTTTGGAAATAGGATATCTACATTAGGTAAACACGGGTGTAATTATTAAAAAGGCGAGGTTGCAGCGAGTGGTTGCTAGGCAAAGCGTTCACTAAGTGTAGTCACAAGCACCAACCCCCCTCTCCCCCCACCGGGACGGCTCCCTCTCTCCTCCCCGATAGGTAGATTTGGGGAGCGTTCTTTGAGCGCGAAGGACGACCGAGAGGCGAGATTAGCGTTCGTTCAAGTAATAATAAAAAAAGAGTCCCATAGCCATTGAATTGGTAGTAGGCTATTTTGAGGTTGGTCATTTCTCCGAGTGAGAATTGTGAAGCGTGGCGAGTGAGCGTGAGAATAGGCTGCAATGCGTGTCTGAGACTTGGCAGCTCCGGGTTTCACTGATCTAGCGGCCAGTAAATTCGACCAAATTTCAAGAGGTGGACATCACTGGATTCATCTCGGCATACAGATAATTCAAGAGCAATTGACTCATGTTTACGAAGCACACCAACATAGTGCTCTGATCAGCTGCACTCTCCAGTGAAGTTCTCAAAACGCGACAGATGCCCGGATCCGTAGTAGCCTAGATCTCATTGTATTACAGTAATTTAGCAGACGCGTTTATCCAAAGCAACTAACAATAATTGCATTTAACGTAGGAAAAGCCAATGTAGGCTACTAGCCTACTAGGCTACTTGCCGGAACTCACAAGTGCATCTCCTTTCTAAAACAAGTGACTAAGAGCATAATCTAGTGCTGAAGGCAAAGTGCAGGAATAGCAATCTAAAATACATTAGAGGGATCGTTGTAGTTCTCTCTGTAAAATAACTACAACGTAGACCTAAATTAAAGAAATAAAAAGTACCTTTGAGAAACCGCACATTATTGCGGTGGAATTTGATATTGTTAGTAGCCTAGTTTATGGCTTTGTCAATCCATTGATCATCATCATCATCTTCATCCGCTTATCCAGGGTCGGGTCGCGGAGGCAGCAGTTCCATCAGGGGGCCCCAGACATCCCTTTCCCTAGCAGCATCAACCAGCTCTGCCTGGGGAATCTTTAGCCGCTCACAGGCCAGTGCGGAGATGTAGTCCCGCCACCTAGTCCTGGGTCTACCCCGCGGCCTCCTCCCAGCCGGACACGCCTGGAACACCTCCCTAGGGAGGCGCCCAGGAGGCATCCTCACTAGATGCCCGAACCACCTCAACTGGCTCCTTTCGACGCAAAGGAGCTGCGGCTCTACTCCGAGTCTCTCCCGGATGACTGAACTTCTCACCCGATCTCTCAGGGAGACCCCAGCCACCCTCCGGAGAAAACTCATTTCGGCCGCTTGTATCCGTGATCTCGTTCTTTCGGTCATGACCCATCCTTCATGACCATAGGTGAGGGTGGGGACGAAGATAGACCGGTAGATCGAGAGCTTTGCCTTTTGGCTCAGCTCTCTTTTCATCACAACAGTGCGGTAAAGCGACTGCAGAACCGCACCAGCTGCTCCGATTCTCCGGCCAAACTCCCTCTCCATGGTTCCCTCACTCGTGAACAAGACCCCCAGATACTTGAACTCCTTCACTTGGGGTAAGGACTCATTTCCTACTCGGAGCGGACAGGCCACCGGTTTCCTGCTGAGAACCATGGCCTCAGATTTAGAAGTGCTTATTCTCATCCCAGCCGCTTCACACTCAGTTGCGAACCTATCCAGAGAGTGCTGGAGGTCGCAGGCAGCTGATGCCATCAGGACCACATCATCTGCAAAAAGCAGTGACGTGATCCCCAGCTCACCGAACTGCAAACCCACCTCCCCCCGGCTACGCCTCGATATCCTCACGGGGGCACCGGCGTCAGCCATTAAACCTCTGGAACTTGTCCAGAAAGCTGCTGCTCGCCTGGTGTTCAACCACCCCAAATTCTCCCACACAACTTCCCTCCTCCGTTCCCTACACTGGCTCCCTGTAGCGGCTCGCATCCAGTTTAAAACTCTGGCGCTAACCTACAGGGCAATGAAAGGAACAGCCCCCTCCTACCTCCAGGCCATGGTCAAACCCTACATCCCCTCCCGACCACTACGCTCTGCTACCTCAGGGCGACTGGTTGCCCCGTCACTCCGAGGCTGCTGCGGTCGATCGACACGGTCACGGCTCTTCTCTGTCCTGGCCCCGCAGTGGTGGAATGAGCTGCCCACTGATGTCAGGACAGCAGAGTCGCTGCCCATCTTTCGTCGCAGGCTCAAAACTCATCTCTTCAAGAAGTACTACAACAGTCCTCCCACCTAAGCACTTATTATATTGCACTGTACTTTAGATTGTGATTCTTGCACTTTGCCTTCAGCACTAGATTATGCTCTTAGTCACTTGTTTGTTTTAGAAAGAAGATGCACTTGTGAGTTCTGGCAAGTAGTAGTACATTGGCTCTTCCTACGTTAAATGCAATTATTGTTAGTCGCTTTGGATAAAAGCGTCTGCTAAATGACTGTAATGTAATGTAATGTAATATCCTGTCCATGAAAATCACAAACAGGATTGGTGACAAAGCGCAGCCCTGGCGGAGGCCAACACCCACCGGAAAGGAAGACGACTTACTGCCGAGGACCCGGACACAGCTCTCGCTCTGGGTGTACAGGGATTGGATGGCCCTAAGTAGGGACCCCCTCACCCCATACTCCCGCATAACCCTCCACAAGACCTCTCGAGGGACCCGGTCGTAAGCCTTCTCCAAGTCCACAAAACACATGTAGACAGGTTGGGCAAGCTCCCAAGCCCCCTCCAAGATCCTTGCGAGAGTGAAGAGCTGGTCGGTAGTTCCACGACCAGGACGAAATCCGCATTGTTCCTCTTCGATCTGAGGTTCGACTATCGGCCGGACCCTCCTTTCCAGCACCTTGGAGTAAACTTTCCCTGGGAGGCTGAGTAATGTGATGCCTCTATAATTCGCACACACCCTCTGGTCCCCTTTTTTGAATATTGGGACCACCACCCCAGTCTGCCACTCCTTCGGCACTGACCCAGACTTCCACGCAATGTTACAGAGGCGTGTCAACCAAGACAGCCCCTCTACACCCAGCGCCTTCAGCATTTCTGGACGGATCTCATCAGTCCCTGGGGCTCTGCCACTGTGGAGTTGTTTGACTACCTCAGTGACCTCCTCCAAGGACATTGACGACCCCCCATCATCTTCCGGCTCTGCCTCGATCGTAGAGGGTGGATTAGTCGGGTTCAGGAGTTCCTCAAAGTGCTCCTTCCAATGCTCAACAACCTCCTCAGTTGAGGTCAGCAGTGTCCCCTCCTTGCTGTATACAGCTTGGATGGTCCCCCACTTTCCCTTCCTGAGGTGTCTGATGGTCTTCCAGAAACACTTTGGTGCCGACCGAAAGTCCTTCTCCATGGTTTCTCCGAACTCCTCCCACACCCGCTGCTTTGCCTTGGTCACGGCCGAAGCCGCAGCCCTCCGGGCCAGTCGATACCCTGCAACTGTTTCTGGGGTCTCCCGGGCTAACATAACCCGGAAGGCCTCCTTCTTCAGTCGGACGGCTTCCCTCACCACCGCTGTCCACCACGGTGTCCGAGGGTTACCGCCCCTTGAGGTACCTATGGCCCTCAGGCCACAGCTCCCAGCCGCAGCTTCAGCAATGGAGGCTTTGAACACCGACCACTCATGCTCGATGTCCCCAACCTCCACAGGGATGCCTGAGAAGCTCCGCCGGAGGTGGCAATTGAAATCTCTCCGGACAGGCTCTTCCTCCAGACGTTCCCAGTTCACCCTCACTACACGCTTGGGTTTTCCAGGTCTGTCCAGAAGTTTCCCCCGCCTTCGAAACCAGCTCACCACCAGATGGTGATCAGTGGACAGCTCTGCCCCTCTCTTTACCCGAGTGTCCAAAACGCATGGCCTCAGATCAGATGATACGATAACGAAATCGATCATCGACCTTCGGCCTAAGGTGTTCTGATGCCAGGTGTACTTGTGGGCATCCTTGTGTTCGAACATGGTGTTTGTTATGGACAAACCGTGACTAGCACAGAAGTCCAACAACAAAACACCACTCGGGTTCAGATCGTGGTGGCCATGCCTTCCAATCACGCCCCTCCAAGTTTCTCCATCATTGCCTACGTGTGCATTGAAGTCCCCCAGTAGGACACTGGAGTCCCCTGCAGGAGCCCACAAAAGGACTCCACTCAGGGTCTGCAGGAAGGCTGAGTACTCTGAACTGCTGTTCGGTGCATAAGCACAAACCACAGTCAGAGTCCCCCCCCCCCACAGTCCTAAGGCGCAGGGAGGCGACCCTCTCGTCCACTGGGGTGAACTCCAGCACAGAGGCGCTCAGCTGGGGGCTAGCTAGTATAGCCACACCTGCCTTACGCCTCATACCGTGAGCAACTCCGGAGAAGAACAGGGTCCAACCCCTATCCAGGAGTTTGGTTCCGGTGCCGGTGCTGTGCGTGGAGGTTAGCCCCACCAGGTGTAATTGGTATCGCTCCACCTCCCTCACAAGCTCCAGCTCCTTCCCCCCCAGCGAGGTCACGTTCCAAGTCCCCAGAGCCAGCCTTTGCCGCCCGGGTCCGGTCCGTCGGTGCCCCCCGCCTTCACCGCCACCTAGTTGGCAGCACACCCGACCCCGACAATTCCTCCTGCGGGTGGTGGGTCCACGGGACGATGGAGGAGGAGATGGTGCTTCCACGTTGCTTATTCGGGCTGCCCGGCCACCAGGCGCTCGCATGCGGGCCCTCCGTCTGGGCCTGGCTCCAGACAAGGGCCCCGGGCTTCCTCCGGGCCGGGTCTCTCTTCCTTTTTGGTGTTCTGTCATCAGCGTTTTTTCCTGTAACCCCAGGTAGGGGGGCTAGGGGGTACTACCACTTGCCCAAGGTGGACCCCCAGACTAGTGGAGGCGTCTTACTTCTCCATTCTAGTTTTGCAACTAGCCACTGCCGCACAATCCATTGATATCGATTTATAATTATTTCAAGTTTTTCTCCCTATGCAAAAGATGGGGCGGTTGTGTGAACCCAACCAGTAGAGAGCGTAGTTTTACGCTTTGGCTCCCTTGAACATAGATGGTGAAGTGGGCTATCTGGAGCGTACAGGGAACATAGTAGGCTAATGCTGATGATTTCTGTCACGGGCAGCATACACTGCATACCCTCAGTCCCCTAATAGGTCTTATTTCATTTCAACTTGGCTATTAACTTGATGGAGCATGTTACATTTGAGCAATATGATGATAATATTGCTAAAAGGTAGGCTACAATATGTCACAGTGCACTGGTTACTGCTATCATGTACAGTACTCCTACACATAGTAACTTCAGTTTTACAAGATGCCACAGTGCACTGGCTACTGCTATCAATACGATACAGTACAGTGCTCCTAAAATACCTATGTTATATACAGATGCCCTCAGCTGCAGGATCATCTCCTTTGATGATTTTACCTCTTTTGAATACCACGCTATGTTCTTAAAATGCCAGCCTCCAGTTCTGGCAGTAACAGTGTATAGGCCTCCTAAACAATGCCCTGCCTTCTCTACCGAATTTTCAGAACTCCTGTCCATTGTTACGGTTTCACCTCCACACACGCCCCCCTCCTCCTCCTCTCCACAACCCTCCACCTCTGTGCCTACCTCACACGCCCCCTGCAGCTCGGCACGGGCACTGAGGGCGCTCCAACGACAGCTGAAATGAGTTGAGCTGATGGGCGAATGAGCTTATGGCCGGATCACTGCACACCTGCTGCCACCTTCTCATGAACCCCCTCTACCTACAAGAAGCCGGTTTCTCCAGCCATTCATCGCCAGATCTTCCCTAAGAAACGCCTGGCAAGTATCGTAGTTGTTAAACAAAGTATTTCTGCTTATATATATGTGTGTTTGTGTGCTCTCTGGACCACCGCACCTCAAGGCTTACTCGTCTCTCCGTGTTCCCTACAGAACGACCAGGTGTGCTGTGATCCGGCTTGCCTGCCCATCACTCTGCCCGCCACCCACTGCAGCTGCTCCAACCGACCTCAACCTCCAGCCTGCCAGGCTCCCAACCTGAGCCATCCGGGCACTACCTTCCCTCCCAGCTCCAGCAATAAACGCCCTGCTGGGCAAAGAGCTTCCTGCCTCCTGTGTCGTGCACTTGAGCCCCGTAGCTAACTAGCCTTAACAGTCCATCATCCATACAAATTATGACACCCTTGATCTAGTGATTACTAAGGGCCTGACTATCACTGTCTCCTCTATTAGTGACCTCGCTCTCTCTGACCATTTCTGTATCTTCTTCACTGCATTGGTTCCTAAAGTCAAAAGTAGTACTAGCGCTTTATCAAGAAACGTTATCTTACCTCCGCAGTATCCGATAGTTTTAGAGAAATAATGATCACAAACAATTTATCAACTCCAGAAGTGGGGCCGTCAGGCACTATTGAAGACTTAGCATCCGCCTTTAACACCAGAGTAGGGGCAGCCTTGGATTCTGTAGCACCTATTAAACTGAAAAAGATCACAGCCAATCATAAAGCTCCATGGCGAAATGAGGAAACAAATCAACTAAAGAGAACCTGCAGAAGATCTGAGCGTATATGGAGAAAGACCAAGCTACAGGTCCACCATGATATTCTCAAAGAACATCTCGCTGCCTTTGATAAAGCAATAAGAAATGCAAGGAAAGACCACTTCTCAAAATTCATATCTATCAACCGCAATAATTCAAGAGTGCTCTTCTCAACAATTGATAGCCTAATAAACCCTGCCGTAAAAACACCAGATAACCTGCTCTCTACCTCCAAATGTGAGGAATTTGCAGCTTACTTCAGAGATAAGATTATGAATATTAGGAGGAAAGTCACCCAGGAAAGGCCATGCATCCTGTTCACAGATCCTCTTCCTCCATGTAATGGACATATGAGCTTGTTTACACTGGTGGACACAGAAATGTTGAGAAAAGTAGTATCCAAACTCAAATCCTCCACAAGCCTGCTGGATCCCATCCCCACTGATTTTTTCAAAACAATTTTTGACTCTGTATCCTATGACATTTTAGCCATTGTTAATGACTCCCTATCTACAGGTGTCTTCCCACCAATACTTAAAACTGCTTTGGTGAGACCCGTGCTGAAGAAAAACAACTTAGACACTTCAGTTCTTAGCAATTTAAGACCAATCTCCAACCTTCCCTTTTTGAGTAAAATTCTGGAAACGATTGTTTTCAAACAGATTAATGATTTCCTAGCTACAAGTTCTACCCTTGACCTTTTCCAGTCCAGCTTTCGCGCCCATCATAGCACAGAGACGGCATTAGTCAAAGTTGTAAATTACCTCAGAATTAATGCTGACTCCAAAGAGCTCTCTGTTCTCATCCTCCTGGACCTGAGTGCAGCCTTTGATACTATAGATTATGCAATCCTCATCAAAAGACTGGAGAAGTGGGTTGGCCTCTCCGGTCCTTAATTTGCTTAGGACCTATATAACCGGTCGTGATTTCTTTGTTGCCCTCGGTGACCATAGCTCAGGAAAGATCCCTATGACCTGTGGGGTGCCCCAAGGATCGATCCTAGGACCTCTACTCTTCAGCCTGTACATGGTGCCCCTTGGCAGTGTCATCAGGAGGCACAACATTAGCTACCATAGCTACGCAGATGATACCCAACTCTATATTTCTGTAACACCCAGTAACTACAGCTTGATTGACTGCCTTGTCAAGTGTATTACGGATATTAATAAATGTATGGATGTCACATAATTTCCTCCAACTAAACCAGGACAAAACAGAAGTACTGATCATTGGAGAAAAAGCTGAAAGAGAGAAACTATCTGCACATTTAAAAACTCTGGAAATTGACACCAAATGCCAGGCTAAAAACCCAGGTGTCATACTTGACTCAGATCTTAATTTCGAAAACCACATCATGAATATTACAAAGACATCTTTTTACCATTTAAGGAACATTGCCATGGTGCAACCCTTTCTCTCTCAGGCTGACACCGAAAGACTAATGCATACTTTCATCACAAGCAGGCTGGACTACTGCAATGCTCTACTATAAGGCCTACCAAAGAAAGCAATCTCTAAGCTACAAATGATACAGAATGCTGCAGCACGAGTCCTCACTAAGACTAGGCGCAGGGCACACATCACACCAGACTTTAAATCACTACACTGGTTACCTGTCAACTCTAGAATAGACTTTAAAATACTATTACTAGTCTATAAATCTCTCCACAGTCACGCACCAGAAAACATTTCAGACATGCTTGTCAGGTACATGCCCAACAGACCACTCAGATCCTCAGGTACTGAAGTCGTAACAGTCCCAAAAGCCAGGACCAAGAAAGACGGAGAGGCAGCTTTTAGTTTCTATGCCCCCAACCTCTGGAACACCCTGCCGGAGTGCCTAAGAAGGGTCGAAACAACAGAGGTCTTCAAGCAAGATCTCAAGACGTACCTTTTTGGCCTAGCCTACAATCACTAGCCAGGACCTTGAGACACAGAAAGGCAGCCTCAAACCTACCTGTGAATCCTCTGTATACATTGGTGTATATCCTGCTATGCACTCTATGTATATCAAGTTGTGTACAGAAGCTGGTTGCCCTGAAACAGGCTTGTTCTGTTCTGATATCTGTGTTGCTTCAAAGGCTCAGCATGCTACTAACCGTTTTCTGTCTCCCCTAGTGCCTCTCTCTCTCCCTCCTACCTTCTAACCAGGTCCAGTGGATGCCCCACTGTCACCCGCACACCACCCTGAGTCCGATAGATACCCCCGTGTCAGCTGTGGATGTCGTAGTATTTAGTTAACACACACACACACGTACACACATCAGTCCACATCCGGCTTAGGCCTGGACCTGGGCCCAGTCCCCCTTCCCCTCACCCTAACCCGGGTCCGTATGCTTTTCCTACCCCCTCTCTACCCCAACCCCTGCCTCTATCTGGGCCCAGGCACATTCACGCACACACAGACATACACCAGTGTTTGCCATGTCTCTCCTTTTATGTTTTTAGCCTCTCTTACTCTGAAAATGTAATTTAATGTAATTTATTGCTTTATAAATGTTCTTAGCCGGTAGACAAACATACTCCAGGAGCTTGCTCGATTTCCTTGTTGAGAGGGGTCAGGGAAGAATTTGTACAGCTCACTTTTTGCTTCCCTCTGGAATATGTAGGGATGGGATGTATCCCCACCTCCCTTGTTCTCTGTAAAGCGCATTGTGTTGCCTCTGTGTCACGGCACCGCCGCGTCAGCCTCGTCCACCTCCTCAGCCCCCTGACCCCGGCCCGAGCCCCGGTTCTGACGCTGGTCCCCAGCCTGTCCCTGTCTCTCCAGTGCCGGACTCCGTTTCCCCCAGCACCTCCCAGAGCCTGCAGCGGGAACTGCGGCCATGTCTGCGGTCACAAGCCAGACACGCCCCCGATCCACACCTGCCGTGCGTCACCTTGATTGCCTCTCCTCCACACCTCAACGCACCTGGTCCTGATCAGCCAATCAACGCACCTGGTCCTGATCAGCCAATCGCCAGCAGGATAAGAAGCCGGTCCACACAGCCCTCTGTGCCAGATCGTTGACCAACCAACCTAGTGGGTACACGTCTCTAGCTCCCTGCCTCGTCTGTTTTTCAACCTTGCCTTACCCTGTTCTCCCTGTCTTCCCAGTATCCAGTTCCTGCCTGACCCACGCCTGTACGATTACCCTGCTCCTGCCTGACCCACACCTGTACGATTACCCCGCTCCTGCCTGACCCACGCCTGTACGACAACCCTGCTCCTGCCTGACCCACGCCTGTACGACAACCCCGCTCCTGCCTGACCATCGCCTGTACGACTACCACGCTCCTGCCTGACCATCGCCTGTACGACTACCACGTCCCCGCCTGACCCACGCCTGTCTACGGACCACGTTACTGCCTGCCTCTCCCCGGATCTCAATAAACGTGCCTACGGGCTTTCACCCCAATCGTGTCTGCTCTTGGGTCCTCCATCAAAACCCTAACAGAACGATCCGGCCAACATGGACCAAGCGGACAATACAGGCCTCCGGAAGGCCGTCACCTCCCAAGGGATTCTCGTGGGACAACACAGCGTTCTACTCCGGGACGCCGATACAGCGATGCGGGCTCTCAACGCTAATATGCAAGGCCTGTCGGCCCAGGTAACCAAGTCGGAGCAAAGCCTGCACACTATCGCCGCTACCATGCAAACCCTCAGCGAGCAGGTTAGCCAATTGGTCATATCCACGGGCTCCGCAGCCCAGGGGGAGGGCCCTGCACCCGGAGCCCTGGCAGCTAGCCCAGCCCCTGTGACTGCATCCCGACGTGAGCCTAACCTCCCTAGTCCCAAGCCGTATGACGGTGATCTGGCTCGTTGTGGGTCATTTCTAATGCAATGTGACTTCATCTTTATTCACCAGCCTAGCATGTATTCACTGGACGCCGAAAGGATAGCCTTCGTGTCTAGCCTACTTACCGGTCCGCCCCTTAGTTGGTTTGAAGCCACCTGGAAAGCTAACGCGGCTTGTCTCCGGTCTTACGCTGAATTCAGCTTGGAGTTCAGAAAAGTGTTTGATCATCCCGCCCTTGGTCACGACTCAGCCTCACGTTTAATGAACTTCCAACAAGGTAGCCGTAGCGTGGCAGAGTACTCCATAGAGTTCAGGATCCTAGCCGCGGATAGCGGGTGGAACGATACCGCCTTACAGACCGCTTTCCGTGCGGGCCTGTCCGAGACTCTGAAGGACGAGTTAGTCAGGGACACGCCCACTACCCTTGACAGCCTAATCTCCCTGGCTATCAAAATCGATCACCGCCTGAGGGAGCGTAGAAAGGAAAGAAGGCGCACATCCGGTTTTCCATCTAGGCTTCCCAGCCAGCGTTCCCCTAACACGCCTTCTCAGCTCTCGCCACGTCATGAAGCGCTCTCCCCTCAGCGCACCACGACGCCACATGCCTCCGCCCCCGAGGACGAGCCCATGCAGTTGGGCGGCGCACGACTCTCCGAGGCTGAACGCACTCGCCGTGTGAGCGAGCGCCTCTGTTTCTACTGCGGTCAACCAGGTCATGGCCGTGCTTCCTGCCCCGCTCGGCCAAAAACCCAAGCCCACCAGTGAGAGTGGGTTCACCGGTGGGCTGTGCCCTGTCACCCACGCCCCTCATGGCCAAGCTAGCGCACGTGGGCTCTCTTTCCAATGGCTCCTCCTGTGTCGATGCCCAGGGGCGGATGCACCTCGACGTCTCCATCACTGTGAACCAACGGCCCATCTCAGTTCTCGCCCTTGTTGACTCAGGTGCCGACGACAATTTCATCGACGCAGAGCTAGTAATCCAGGCGGGTATTGCCACCCTCCCCAGAGAGCCCCCTGTTACCGTGCACGACCTTAGCGGTAGACTCCTAGCCAACATTACGCATGTCACCGAACCCTTGAGCGTGGTCATCTCTGGAAACCATCGCGAGTCCTTGTCCCTATTGGTCATCACGTCCCCCCAGAGTCCCATAGTGCTTGGCCATGCGTGGTTAAAACAACACAATCCCCATATCGACTGGTCCTCTAACCGAGTAGTCAGCTGGAGTTCCTTCTGCCTCAGTACCTGCCTCACATCTGCCCGTCCCCCAGCAGAGGGCGCTGTTGCCCCTATTGAGCCTCCTGACCTGTCCCAGGTGCCCCCCGTCTACCACGACCTTGGAGAGGCCTTCAGTAAGCAACGAGCTCTCTCCCTACCGCCTCATCGCCCCTATGACTGCTCCATAGAGCTCCTCCCTGGGGCCCCTCTGCCCTCAGGCCGTCTGTTCCACCTGTCACGTCCTGAGAGAGAGGCCATGGAAACTTACATCAGGGACTCTCTTGCTTCTGGCATCATCAGGCCATCGTCCTCTGCAGTAGGTGCCGGATTCTTCTTTGTCGGTAAGAAGGATGGTTCCTTACGACCCTGCATTGATTACCGGGCTCTGAACAGCATAACTGTTAAAAACAAGTATCCCCTGCCTCTCCTCGCTTCTGCCTTTGAGCCCCTCCAAGGCGCCACCGTCTTTTCCAAACTGGACCTCAGGAACGCCTACCATCTGGTTCGGATTACAGAAGGAGACAAGTGGAAGACTGCTTTTAACACCCCCCTTGGACATTTCGAGTATCTGGTGATGCCTTTTGGGTTGACCAATGCCCCTGCTGTTTTTCAGGCCCTAGTCAACGACGTCCTCCGGGATCTACTGAACCGTTCTGTCTTTGTCTACCTGGATGACATCCTTGTTTTTTCTCGTTCCCCGGAGGAGCATGTCAAGCACGTCAGGCAGGTTCTCCAAAGACTCCTGGAGAACCGGCTGTTTGTCAAGGCTGAAAAGTGTGAATTTCATGTCCGCTCAGTTCAGTTTCTGGGGTACATCATTGGAGAGGGTCAGGTGAAGGCTACCCCAGAGAAGATCAGGGCAGTGGTCGAGTGGCCCACCCCCACAACCAGAAAGGAGCTACAGAGGTTTCTTGGGTTTGCAAACTTTTACCGACGGTTTATCCGTGACTACAGCCGAGTTGCTTCCCCCATGATGGCCCTGACCTCTAGGACCACTCCCTTCTCCTGGACACCCGAGGCAGACGCTGCGTTCAGGGCCTTGAAAGCACTCTTCACCTCTGCCCCGGTGCTTACCCAACCAGACCCCTCACGTCAGTTTGTCGTGGAGGTTGACGCATCGGACACGGGAGTGGGGGCGGTCCTGTCACAGCGATCGGCCTCCAACGACAAGCTCCACCCCTGCGCCTTCTTCTCTCGCCGCCTTGAACTGGCGGAACGCAATTACGACGTGGGGAACAAGGAGCTGCTCGCTGTCCAGCTGGCCCTGCAGGAATGGAGACATTGGTTGGAGGGGGCGGAACAACCGTTTACCGTGTGGACAGATCATAAAAACCTGGTTAACCTCCAGAACGCCAAGAGGCTAAACCCCAGGCAGGCCCGGTGGGCGCTGTTCTTCGGGTGCTTCCGGTTTACCATCACCTACCGGCCGGGGTCTCGCAACGTCAAGCGTGATGCGTTGTCACGCCAATTTGCTCCCCCGGAACCGAGTGCCGCAGAGCCTGACACGATCCTACCTCCCTCCTGTGTGGTGGGCGCGGTCACATGGGAGATCGAGGGCGTGGT
Source organism: Borostomias antarcticus (assembly GCF_949987555.1). Taxonomy (NCBI): domain Eukaryota; kingdom Metazoa; phylum Chordata; class Actinopteri; order Stomiiformes; family Stomiidae; genus Borostomias; species Borostomias antarcticus. The sequence continues at coordinate 60,199 of NW_028176703.1, forward strand.
CAGGGACGCCCAGAGGAGCCAACCGGACCCAGGTAAAGGCCCCCCTAACCGACTGTTTGTGCCTGATCTAGTCCATTCCCAGGTCATCCAGTGGGTCCACGCATCCCGGCTTGCCTGTCACCCAGGGGTCAACCGCACCCTGGCTCTGCTTAAGAAGCGTTTTTGGTTGCCCACCATGTCAGCTGACACCCGGGAATACATCCAGGCCTGCACAGTCTGTGCCCAGAGCAAGGCGTCGCACCAACCCTCCTCCGGTCTGCTACGCCCCCTGCCTGTTCCTGGCCGCACTTGGAGCCACATCGGGCTGGACTTCGTGTGCGGGCTCCCTCTGTCCAATGGTAACACCACCATACTAACTATTATTGACCGGTTTTCTAAGGCCGCCCATTTTGTGCCCCTATCCAAGCTCCCCTCAGCTTCAGAGACCGCGGCTCTCCTGGTGACCCATGTGGTCCGGCTCCACGGCATTCCCGTGGACATTGTCTCGGACCGAGGACCCCAGTTTACGTCCCAAGTGTGGCGGGAGTTCTGCCGGGCTATTGGAGCCACCGTGAGCCTGTCCTCCGGCTACCACCCCCAGACTAACGGGCAGGCTGAACGGGCCAACCAGTTCCTTGGGAATGCGCTGCGCTGTGTCACCACTCGGAACCCGTCCGCCTGGAGCGACTACTTCTCCTGGGTTGAGTATGCTCACAACTCCCTGTCCAATGCCTCCACTGGTCTGTCCCCTTTTGAATGCTCTCTGGGCTACCAGCCACCATTGTTCCCTGAGCAGGAGGGGGAACTCACCGTGCCCTCAGTCCAGAGCCACATCCGTCGCTGCCGCAGGGTTTGGAGAGAGACCCGAACCGCCCTGCTCCGCTCTGCCCACCGGGTCCCAGCTCCAGCTTACCAACCAGGTCAGAGTGTATGGTTATCCTCCAAGGACATCCCATTGCAAGCATCCTCCTGTAAGCTGACACCCCGGTACCTGGGCCCATACGTCATCGACAGCATAGTCAACCCCTCAGCGATCAGGCTCAAGTTGCCTCCCGCCATGAGGATACATCCGACCTTCCATGTGTCCCGTATCAAGCCTGCCTCTGTCAGCCCACTGTGTCCACCAGGAGACCCGCCACCACCGGTCCGGATCATCGATGACAACCTTGCCTGGACGGTACGGCGCTTGCTGAGGGTCCGTCGGCGGGGCCGGGGACTCCAGTATCTGGTGGACTGGGAGGGTTATGGGCCTTAGGAACGGAGTTGGGTTCCCCGCAGGTTCATTCTGGACCCAACTCTCATCCGGGATTTCCACCGTGACCATCCTGGCCAGCCCGGTCGGTCGCCAGGAGGCGCCCGTAGAGGGGGGGGGTCCTGTCACGGCACCGCCGCGTCAGCCTCGTCCACCTCCTCAGCCCCCTGACCCCGGCCCGAGCCCCGGTTCTGATGCTGGTCCCCAGCCTGTCCCTGTCTCTCCAGTGCCGGACTCCGTTTCCCCCAGCACCTCCCAGAGCCTGCAGCGGGAACTGCGGGCACGTCTGCGGTCACAAGCCAGACACGCCCCCGATCCACACCTGCCGTGCGTCACCTTGATTGCCTCTCCTCCACACCTCAACGCACCTGGTCCTGATCAGCCAATCAACGCACCTGGTCCTGATCAGCCAATCGCCAGCAGGATAAGAAGCTGGTCCACACAGCCCTCTGTGCCAGATCGTTGACCAACCAACCTAGTGGGTACACATCTCTAGCTCCCTGCCTCGTCTGTTTTTGAACCTTGCCTTACCCTGTTCTCCCTGTCCCAGTATCCAGTTCCTGCCTGACCCACGCCTGTACGATTACCCTGCTCCTGCCTGACCCACACCTGTACGATTACCCCGCTCCTGCCTGACCCACACCTGTACGACAACCCCGCTCCTGCCTGACCATCGCCTGTACGACTACCACGCTCCTGCCTGACCATCACCTGTACGACTACCACGCTCCTGCCTGACCATCGCCTGTACGACTACCACGTCCCCGCCTGACCCACGCCTGTCTACGGACCACGTTACTGCCTGCCTCTCCCCGGATCTCAATAAACGTGCCTACGGGCTTTCACCCCAATCGTGTCTGCTCTTGGGTCCTCCATCAAAACCCTAACACTGGGTATGAAATGCGCTATACAAATACAGCTTTGATTGATTGATTGATACCACTTCATATCACAGCGAGCATACTGTAGCTATACAGCTCTTTACAACACAGGACAGTAGGTCTATACCTAGCTGTACAGCACTTTACAACATACAACAGTAGTCATATACCTACTGTAGCTACTGTATACAAGTACTTTACAATACAGCACAATAGACCTATACCTAGCAGCACATTAGGCCTATATTTAGATATACAGGACTTTCCAACACAGCACGGTAGGCCTAGCTGGATAACACTTTACCAAACAGAAACCAAAAGAATCAAGTATTATTATTATTATTATTATTATTATATTTATCTGCCCCAGTCTGACTGAAGTCCTATAAAGCAACTGGTTATTCACCAGATCACTGATGAAGAGGAGGTTCACCCAGGATCTCATATTACCCAGAGCCATCACTGCTAGTCCTCTAATCAACCAGTATCAACACATCATTTATATGACAACTTGGTTAAACAAAGCTCAGAGAGCAATATGTACTCTATTCTGTCTTCAAATGGGGGTGTTTTTGTCAAAGAATGAATACAGAATTATTGTAGAAAATTCTTACTCTAAAGTTTATCCCCATTATGGACTTACTTGTTTTCTCTAAGTCAGTGTGTCAAATCCAGAAGTCACTAGCTACTCTGATGAGGTGGAATGGATCACTGACTGTTTAAGTGTCTGCGTCAGCAACGTCTACTATGACATCATAAAAGCAATGGGAGATGTAACGTGGCGAGGCGCCCTCTAGTGGTTTTGATAGGGGTGTGGAAGTGTTGGAGTCGGACTGATGAGTGCATTTATGAAATAGGATATCTACATTAGGTAAACACAGGTGTAATTATTAAAAAGGCGAGGTTGCTGCGAGTGGTTGCTAAGCAAAGCGTTCACTAAGTGTAGTCACAAGCACCAACCCCCCTCTCCCCCCACCGGGACGGCTCCCTCTCTCCTCCCCGATAGGTAGATTTGGGTAGCGTTCTTTGAGCGCGAAGGACGACCGAGAGGCGAGATTAGCGTTCGTTCAAGTAATAATAAAAAAAAGAGTCCCATAGCCATTGAATTGGTAGTAGCCTAGGCTATTTTGAGGTTGGTCATTTCTCCGAGTGAGAATTGTGAAGCGTGGCGAGTGAGCGTGAGAATAGGCTGCTATGCGTGTCTGAGACTTGGCAGCTCCGGGTTTCACTGATCTAGCGGTCAGTAAATTCGACCAAATTTCAAGAGGTGGACATCACTGGATTCATCTCGGCATACAGATAATTCAAGAGCAATTGACTCATGTTTACGAAGCACACCAACATAGTGCTCTGATCAGCTGCACTCTCCAGTGAAGTTCTCAAAACGCGACAGATGCCCGGATCCGTAGTAGCCTAGATCTCATTGTATTACAGTAATTTAGCAGACGCGTTTATCCAAAGCAACTAACAATAATTGCATTTAACGTAGGAAAAGCCAATGTAGGCTACTAGCCTACTAGGCTACTTGCCGGAACTCACAAGTGCATCTCCTTTCTAAAACAAGTGCATAATCTAGTGCTGAAGGCAAAGTGCAAGAATAGCAATCTAAAATACAATAGAGGGATCTTTGTAGTTCTCTCTGTAAAATAACTACAACGTAGACCTTAATTAAAGAAAAAAAAAGTACCTTTGAGAAACCGCACATTATTGCGGCGGAATTTGATATTGTTAGTAGCCTAGTTTATGGCTTTGTCAATCCATTGATATCGATTTATAATTATTTCAAGTTTTTCTCCCTATGCAAAAGATGGGGCGGTTGTGTGAACCCAACCAGTAGAGAGCGTAGTTTTACGCTTTGGCTCCCTTGAACATAGATGGTGAAGTGGGCTTTCTGGAGCGTACAGGGAACATAGTAGGCTAATGCTGATGATTTCTGTCACGGGCAGACACTGCATACCCTCAGTCCCCTAATAGGTCTTATTTCATTTCAACTTGGCTATTAACTTGATGGAGCATGTTACATTTGAGCAATATGATGATAATATGGCTAAAAGGTAGGCTACAATATGTCACAGTGCACTGGCTACTGCTATCATGTACAGTACTCCTACACATAGTAACTTCAGTTTTACAAGATGCCACAGTGCACTGGCTACTGCTATCAATACGATACAGTACAGTGCTCCTAAAATACCTATGTTATATACAGATGCCCTCAGCTGCAGGATCATCTCCTTTGATGATTTTACCTCTTTTGAATACCACGCTATGTTCTTAAAATGCCAGCCCCTAGTTCTGGCAGTAACAGTGTATAGGCCTCCTAAACAATGCCCTGCCTTCTCTACCGAATTTTCAGAACTCCTGTCCATTGTTACGGTTTCACCTCCACACACGCCCCCCTCCTCCGCCTCTCCACAACCCTCCACCTCTGTGCCTACCTCACACGCCCCCTGCGGCTCGGCATGGGCACTGAGGGCGCTCCAACGACAGCTGAAATGAGTTGAGCTGATGGGCGAATGAGCTTATGGCCGGATCACTGCACACCTGCTGCCACCTTCTCATGAACCCCCTCTACCTACAAGATGCCGGTTTCTACAGCCATTCATCGCCAGATCATCCCTAAGAAACGCCTGGCAAGTATCGTAGTTGTTAAACAAAGTATTTCTGCTTATATATATGTGTGTTTGTGTGCTCTCTGGACCACCGCACCTCAAGGCTTACTCGTCTCTCCGTGTTCCCTACAGAACGACCAGGTGTGCTGTGATCCGGCTTGCCTGCCCATCAATCTGCTCGCCACGCACTGCAGCTGCTCCAACCGGCCTCAACCTCCAGCCTGCCAGGCTCCCAACCTGAGCCATCCGGGCACTACCTTCCAAGGCTCCGAACCGGTTCAAGGAACGGAAACGAAAACCGAAAACGAACGGTATTTTACGAGGAACAGAAACAGGAACGAAAACGAAATGGTCTTTAATTGTTCCAGAACAGAAACGTTAATTTGAAATCTTTAAAACCGGTTAATAACGTTATTTTTTCGTTCTTTGTAGTAGGCCTATATAACTTAAAAATAATTGTAAAAAAGAAGAAAGCTGAGCCTTTTATGGCCGAATAGGCTAAATTAAATTAATTAAATTTGTAGCCTACATCTTGTCCTGTTTTTGTAATGTAGCCTAGGCCCCTAAATCTGTTATTTCACAGTCAGGATCTTAAATGCTTGCTTAGCGAAATGAAGAGATTTAGATATTACAACAACACACACCATGCATAGCCTAGTTCCGACTAGGGATGTGCGCAGCGACTATTTTCACTGATGACTAGACGGTTGTTTTGTAACCGATTACATGACTAGTCTAAAAACAGGATTCCCAAGTTTCTACAACAAGTGCTATTTAGAAAATTTGAGGATGTTTCTCAAACTCTGCAAGCTAAGATGCATGACTATTCTTGATGTTTCCCAACCACTCAGCGGCAGCCAATTTGCACGCGTTGCGCAGGGCTGTCACACACTCTCCTTTGTTTTCCAGTGCAAAACAGTAGTTCAGCCTGTCCTTACAGCTCATTACTTAGCAAAGATATCAATGTGATTTATTTTGTTTAATTGAAGAAGAGTAGGCTAGCCTATAGCCTGTAATGTTTCAGTAGGCTAAAACTAGATTTCACATAAAGACCGCGGATATCAGAGAGGGCAATAACGTTCGAAGGCAAATTTATTCCAACATTGGTCCACAAAGAATGATGCAAATAATAAAGTGAAAGAAATAATAGCCTACTGTGCAAATATAATGTTTTATATGGACCTGCCTACTGTGCAAATATAATGTTTTATATGGACCTGCGTGTCTGCAATAAAGTTCCTCTATCTTTATAACCAACATTCAGCGGAAGCCAATTTTCCCTCGTTGCGCATCTCGCTCCAAGTATGGTTTGGCTATTTAAAACACGGAGTACAGTTGCTTGGATTTATACTAGTATGCATAAACCTATGTTTTGCGAATTTAATGGTCTGCCTCCTTCAGAGTTCAACTCGGCAATTAGGCTGTGAAAGCGAGCGCGCCTCTTGGAATCTAGTCATAGCCTATTGTTGCACAGATTTCTGTCACGTCTTGATTTTCACAAACCAAATGATTAGGCTACAATAATTAATATGAGCACACTTTAGTGACAATGTGCCGTGCAACCCTGATCATTGAATAGCATAAGTTAAATGACTATAATATTAAAGACCGCGGATGTCAGACGATAGGCTACGTATTACGCGTATAGGCGCCAAATCCGGAGCTCCCATACAAAAGGAACGCAGCATAAACAATAGGGATTGTGCAGATGAATGAATGAGGTGACTAATTATTTATAAATAACATAAAACATTACAAAACGAAATAAAAACAAACAATAGGCCTACAGGCGCAGAATAAAATAGCTTGCAGCAACAGTACAAGAAAATATTTGTACAAGAAATACTGTAGGCCTATAGAGTCTTAATAGGCTAACACCCCCGGAACGGTGAACGGAACGTTATTTTTCGTTCTTAACCGGTTCAGGAACGCTATGTTGGTGGCGGAACACGAGAATGGAAACGTTAAATATTCTGGTTCTGCTCGGAGCGAACCGATTGAAAAATAATTTCGTTTTTAAGCCCTGCTACCTTCCCTCCCAGCTCCAGCAATAAACGCCCTGCTGGGCAAAGAGCTTCCTGCCTCCTGTGTCGTGCACTTGAGCCCCGTAGCTAACTAGCCTTAACAGTCCATCATCCATACAAATTATGACACCCTTGATCTAGTGATTACTAAGGGCCTGACTATCACTGTCTCCTCTATTAGTGACCTCGCTCTCTCTGACAATTTCTGTATCTTCTTCACTGCATTGGTTCCTAAAGTCAAAAGTAGTACTAGCGCTTTATCAAGAAACATTATCTAACCTCCGCAGTATCCGATAGTTTTAGAGAAATAATGATCACAAACAATTTATCAACTCCAGAAGTGGGGCCGTCAGGCACTATTGAAGACTTAGCATCCGCCTTTAACACCAGAGTAGGGGCAGCCTTGGATTCTGTAGCACCTATTAAACTGAAAAAGATCACAGCCAATCATAAAGCTCCATGGCGAAATGAGGAAACAAATCAACTAAAGAGAACCTGCAGAAAATCTGAGCGTATATGGAGAAAGACCAAGCTACAGGTCCACCATGATATTCTCAAAGAACATCTCGCTGCCTTTGATAAAGCAATAAGAAATGCAAGGAAAGACCACTTCTCAAAATTCATATCTATCAACCGCAATAATTCAAGAGTGCTCTTCTCAACAATTGATAGCCTAATAAACCCTGCCGTAAAAACACCAGATAACCTGCTCTCTACCTCCAAATGTGAGGAATTTGCAGCTTACTTCAGAGATAAGATTATGAATATTAGGAGGAAAGTCACCCAGGAAAGGCCATGCATCCTGTTCACAGATCCTCTTCCTCCATGTAATGGACATATGAGCTTGTTTACACTGGTGGACACAGAAATGTTGAGAAAAGTAGTATCCAAACTCAAATCCTCCACAAGCCTGCTGAAGAAAAACAACTTAGACACTTCAGTTCTTAGCAATTTTAGACCAATCTCCAACCTTCCCCTTTTGAGTAAAATTCTGGAAACTATTGTTTTCAAACAGATTAATGATTTTCAAACAGATTAATGATTTCCTAGCTACAAGTTCTACGCTTGACCTTTTCCAGTCCGGCTTTCGCGCCCATCATAGCACAGAGACTGTTACGGCGGCACCACCGCGCGCATTCCCCTCCGCTCCTCCGAGCTTGCCGGTGGCCCGACGCAACGTGCGTCGGTCCGGCTCTACCCCGCGGCGTTCGGGGTCTCCCGAATTCCCGCCTCCTGAGAGTATTCCTGAGACGCCCAGCACCTCAGCACGCGCACAGCGCGCGCTCCAACGCCACAGGTGAAGGCAATCGTGGTGATTAGTGAACGCGCTTACGGCTGAGTGCTGCGCACCGGGTCCCAATCATCATCATCGCCTGCCTACAAGAACCCTGGTTTTCTCCATGCTCATCGCCAGAACTTCCCATAGAATTCCTGTGGCAAGTACCCTAGCCAGCGTAGCCTACCTTGTTGATTTCTGTCCGTATCTCTGTTTTTGCTTATCCATTTTTTCTCGTTCCGTTTTACTTTCCCTCCAGACCCAGTGTGCAGTGCTCGGCTTGCCTGCTATCACCACCCCTGGACTGAAACACGGATTCCCTGACCCCCCTTCTGGATATGGACTTTGACTACGGATTACGGATATTGGACATTGTTTGCTGATCGCCTGACCCCTGCCTGTTTATCGTTTTTGACCTTGCCTGCTGGACTTATTAATTTATTATTAAACCGCCCTTTGGGCTTTGCATTTTTCTCTGCCTCCGGTGTCGTGCGTTTGGGTCCAAATCCAACCCAGTCATAACAGAAGATCTGGCCAGTATGGACCCAGCCGACACTGGAGAGCAGTGGACCCAGCCCCAGCGTGAACCTCACCTAGCTAACCCCAAGCCATATGATGGGACCTTCTCTGAGTGTAGGGGCTTCCTCATGCAGTGTGGATACATTTTCCAACATCAACCCAGCATGTATTGGTCTGACGCTGCACGGGTGGGCTACATTGCTACACTCACCACTGGGGAGGCTCTGAAGTGGGTCCAGGCAGCCCTGGGTCCGGGCAGTCACCTCCGCGATGACTATGCTGCTTTTGAGGCCGAGTTTAGGCTAGTTTTTGATCATGCGGCTGATGGTCAGGACATTAATGCCCGTCTCACCACCATCCAGCAGGGTGGCCGCTCCGTGGCTGCCTACGCTACCGAGTTCCGCACCCTGGCTATGGGTAGCGGGTGGAACGACGTCGGTCTGCGCAGCGAGTTCCGACGAGGCCTGAGCGAGACTCTCAAGGACGCGCTGGTCAGGGACCGCCCCACCTCCCTTAACCAACTCATCTTTCTCGCTATGGAAATCGACGAACGCAACCAGGAGAGGAAGCGTGAGAAGGCGCTGCGTCATCCCGCCCCCTCTGGTCGCTCTCCGGGCAACTCCTCCACCGTTCCACTTACCCTGACCATGCCTGCTCTCACCAGCGAAGAGCCCATGCAAGTGGGTAGGGCTCGCCTCACGGCTGTTGAGAAGGACCGAAGGAGGGCACTGGGATTATGTCTCTACTGTGGAGCTAAGGGCCATCTGAGGGACAACTGTCCCACTCTGCCAAGAAGAGTAGGCTCACCAGCCAGGAGGGGATTTCTGGTGAGCCGTGTTACCCATTCCCCACCATCTGTCAGCCCTGCCCGGTTCGAAGTTACCCTCGCCTGGCACGGGCAGACGCTTACCATCGGTGCGCTCATTGACTCTGGGGCTGATGACAACTTTGTGGATGCGCACCTTGCCGCCTCAGCGGCTTTCCCCCTCGCCGCCCTGGAAACCCCTCTCACCGTCTCGGCCTTGGATGGACACGACCTAGGCCCCCTCACACACCGGACCGAGCCACTGACCATGACAATTTCCGGAAATCACGTGGAGGAGATCCGGTTCTACATTCTTGAGACCCCCCGGGCTCCTCTCATTCTGGGCCGACCATGGCTGGAGCTCCATGTGCCGCATGTCAGCTACGGCCCCGGCCGCATTCTGAGCTGGAGCACGGCCTGTTACGCGCGGTGCCTCCGTGCTGCTCAGACTCCCTCCCTGTCGTCTCGGCCGCCCCCTGCTCCCCCCGACCTCTCCACCGTGCCAGAGGTTTACCACGACCTGGGAGAGGCCTTCAGCAAGGAGCGCGCCCGCACCCTTCCCCCGCACCGGCCCTACGACTGCGGCATTGAGCTCCGCCCCGGCGCCCAGCTCCCAGTTAGTCGCCTGTACAACCTCTCCCTCCCTGAGAAGGCGGCTATGGACAGCTACATCTCTGAGTGTCTGGCTGAGGGCCTCATCCGACCCACTCTCTCCCCGGTGGCGGCGGGGTTCTTCTTCGTGAAGAAGAAGGGTGGGGACCTCAGGCCATGCATTGACTACCGGGAGCTGAACGCCATCACCATCAGGAACACGTACCCTCTCCCCCTCATGAGTTCCAACTTCGAACCCCTCCTGGAGGCCACCATCTTCACGAAATTGGACCTCCGGAACGCCTACCACCTGGTTCGAATCCATGAGGGGGATGAGTGGAAGACCGCGTTCAAAACTCCCCGAGGCCATTACGAATACCTAGTCATGCCGTTTGGCCTCACCAACGCCCCCTCCGTGTTCCAGGCTATGATGAATGACATCCTCCGGGACATGCTGGATATCTTTGTTGTGCTCTACCTCGACGACATCCTGGTGTTCTCCAGGAGCGCTGAGGAACACGTCCAGCACGTCCGCCTTGTCATCCAGCGTCTCCTGGAGAACCGCCTCTTCATCAAGGCCGAGAAGTGCACCTTCCACACTCCCTCTGTGGAGTTCCTGGGACTTATTGTGGAAGGTGGACAAACTCGGCCTGATCCCAAGAAGATCCAGGCTGTCGTCGAGTGGAGCCAACCCACCACCCGTAAGCAGCTGCAGTCCTTCCTTGGCTTCGCCAACTTCTACCGGCGATTCATACGGGACTACAGCCGGGTGGCCGCTCCCCTCACTGCCCTCACCTCCTCTCTGCGTCCTTATACCTGGACACCTGCAGCCAGTGCCGCCTTCACCGACCTCAAGAGGCGGTTCACCTCCGCGCCGGTCCTGCTTCATCCCGACCCCTCGAGGCCCTTCACCGTGGAGGTGGACGCTTCAGACACGGGTCTCGGCGGGGTTCTCTCACAACAGTCAGCGGCCGACCAGAAGATGCATCCCTGCGCCTTCTTCTCCCGCCGCTTCACACCTGCAGAGGAGAACTACGACATCGGCAACAGGGAGCTGCTGGCTGTTGTGGAGGCCTTCCAGGAGTGGCGGCACTGGCTAGAGGGCGCGGAGCACCCCGTCACCGTCTGGTCGGACCACAAGAACCTGACCTACCTCAGGTCGGCCAGGCGGCTGACCTCCCGTCAGGCGCGCTGGGCCCTGTACCTCGGACGGTTTAATTTCCACATCACTTACCGTCCGGGGTCCAAGAACACCAAGGCTGACGCACTGTCTCGGCTTTATGCGGCAGGGGAGGATCTTACCACTCCGGACACTATTCTTCCCGCCTCCCGGGTGATCGGGGTGGTCACCATGAACGTCGAGGCAGTGGTCAGGAGGGCCCAGCGCACCCAACCCGACCCCCGGACTGGCCCGCCCAACCGGCTGTTCGTCCCGGCTGCCGTCCGGACCCGTGTCCTCCAGTGGGGACATGCGAGCCGGTTTGCCTGCCACCCGGGTTCCCACCGTACGCTGTCTTTCCTACGCCGGCGGTTCTGGTGGCCCACCATGGCAGCGGACGTCAGAGAGTTCGTCTCCGCCTGCACCACCTGCGTCCGCAGCAAGGCATCCCACCAGCCGCCGGCTGGCCTGTTGCGACCCCTTCCTGTGCCCAGTCGTCCGTGGTCACACATCGCTCTGGACTTCGTGACCGGTCTCCCTCCCTCCCGGGGAAACACCACCATCCTCACCATTGTGGACCGGTTTTCGAAGTCTGTGCGCCTCGTGGCCCTACCCAAGCTCCCCACCTCGATGGAGACGGCGGAGCTGCTGACTGAGCACGTCTTTCGGCTCTACGGTCTGCCCCAGGATGTGGTGTCTGACCGTGGACACCAGTTCACGTCTCAGGTATGGAGGGCATTCTGTGCGGGGATTGGGGCCACGGTCAGTCTCTCTTCTGGTTACCATCCACAGACCAACGGCCAGGCGGAGAGAGCCAACCAGAGCCTGGAGTCAGCCCTCCGGTGCATGTCCTCCCTTCACGCTTCCTCCTGGAGTAAGGACCTGCCCTGGGTCGAGTACTCACTGAACGCCATGGTCAGCGAGTCCACCGGCATGTCACTCTTCGAGTGCTCCCTGGGGTTCCAACCTCCCCTGTTCCTGCTCCAGGAGGCCGAGGCGTCGGTGCCGTCAGTCCAGGCTCATCTCCGCCGGTGCCAGGGGGTCTGGTCCGCAGTGCGGTCCGCCCTGCTCCGCGCTACGGCGCGCGCCTCCCGCGGTGCCAACCGGCGGCGTGTCCCGGCCCCGGTGTACCAGGTCGGTCAACGGGTTTACCTCTCCACTGCTGACCTGCCCCTCCACGTCTCCTCCAGGAAGCTGGCGTCGAGGTTCATCGGGCCCTACCTCATCGACCGGGTCGTCAACCCCGCCGCTGTCCGGTTGGTTCTCCCCGCCTCCCTTCGCCGGGTCCATCCGGTTTTCCATGTGTCTCGGGTCAAGCCCGTCGTCACCAGCGCCCTCGTGCCACCGGCTCCCGCGCCGCCCCCTCCGCAGCTGGTGGATGGCCACCCTCAGTGGGCGGTGAGGCGGCTGCTGAAGGTCCGCCGCCAGGGCCGCGGGTTCCAATACCTGGTCGACTGGGTGGGGTATGGCCCGGAGGAACGGAGCTGGGTTCCTGGGTCCCAGATCATGACCCCTGTTCTCCTCCGCGACTTCTACCGGGCCCATCCTGATGCCCCCGGTCGGTCGCCAGGTGGCTCCCGCTTGGGGGGGGGTCCTGTTACGGCGGCACCACCGCGCGCATTCCCCTCCGCTCCTCCGAGCTTGCCGGTGGCCCGACGCAACGTGCGTCGGTCCGGCTCTACCCCGCGGCGTTCGGGGTCTCCCGAATTCCCGCCTCCTGAGAGTATTCCTGAGACGCCCAGCACCTCACCACGCGCACAGCGCGCGCTCCAACGCCACAGGTGAAGGCAATCGTGGTGATTAGTGAACGCGCTTACGGCTGAGTGCTGCGCACCGGGTCCCAATCATCATCATCGCCTGCCTACAAGAACCCTGGTTTTCTCCATGCTCATCGCCAGAACTTCCCATAGAATTCCTGTGGCAAGTACCCTAGCCAGCGTAGCCTACCTTGTTGATTGCTGTCCGTATCTCTGTTTTTGCTTATCCATTTTTTCTCGTTCCGTTTTACTTTCCCTCCAGACCCAGTGTGCAGTGCTCGGCTTGCCTGCTATCACCACCCCTGGACTGAAACACGGATTCCCTGACCCCCCTTCTGGATATGGACTTTGACTACGGATTACGGATATTGGACATTGTTTGCTGATCGCCTGACCCCTGCCTGTTTATCGTTTTTGACCTTGCCTGCTGGACTTATTAATTTATTATTAAACCGCCCTTTGGGCTTTGCATTTTTCTCTGCCTCCGGTGTCGTGCGTTTGGGTCCAAATCCAACCCAGTCATAACAGAGACGGCATTAGTCAAAGTTGTAAATGACCTCAGAATTAATGCTGACTCCAAAGAGCTCTCTGTTCTCATCCTCCTGGACCTGAGTGCAGCCTTTGATACTATAGATTATGCAATCCTCATCAAAAGACTGGAGAAGTGGGTTGGCCTCTCCGGTCCAGTCCTTAATTGGCTTAGGACCTATCTAACCGGTCGTGATTTCTTTGTTGCCCTCGGTGACCATAGCTCCGGAAAGATCCCTATGACCTGTGGGGTGCCCCAAGAATCGATCCTAGGACCTCTACTCTTCAGCCTGTACATGGTGCCCCTTGGCAGTGTCATCAGGAGGCACAACATTAGCTACCATAGCTACGCAGATGATACCCAACTCTATATTTCTGTAACACCCAGTAACTACAGCTTGATTGACTGCCTTGTCAAGTGTATTACGGATATAAATGTATGGATGTCACATAATTTCCTCCAACTAAACCAGGACAAAACAGAAGTACTGATCATTGGAGAAAAAGCTGAAAGAGAGAAACTATCTGCACATTTAAAAACTCTGGAAATTGACACCAAATGCCAGGCTAAAAAACCAGGTGTCATACTTGACTCAGATCTTAATTTCGAAAACCACATCATGAATATTACAAAGACATCTTTTTACCACTTAAGGAACATTGCCATGGTGCAACCCTTTCTCTCTCAGGCTGACACCGAAAGACTAATGCATACTTTCATCACAAGCAGGCTGTACTACTGCAATGCTCTACTATAAGGCCTACCAAAGAAAGCAATCTCTAAGCTACAAATGATACAGAATGCTGCAGCACGAGTCCTCACTAAGACTAGACGAAGGGCACACATCACACCCGCCTTAAAATCACTACACTGGTTACCTGTCAACTCTAGAATAGACTTTAAAATACTATTACTAGTCTATAAACCTCTCCACAGTCACGCACCAGAAAACATTTCAGACATGCTTGTCAGGTACATGCCCAACAGACCACTCAGATCCTCAGGTACTGAACTCGTAACTGTCCCAAAAGCCAGGACCAAGAAAGACGGAGAGGCAGCTTTTAGTTATTATGCCCCCAACCTCTGGAACACCCTGCCGGAGTGCCTAAGAAGGGTCGAAACAACGGAGGTCTTCAAGCAAGATCTCAAGACGTACCTTTTTGGCCTAACCTACAATCACTAGCCAGGACCTTGAGACACAGAAAGACAGCCTCAAACCTACCTGTGAATCCTCTGTATACATTGGTGTATATCCTGCTATGCACTCTATGTATATCAAGTTGTGTACAGAAGCTGGTTGCCCTGAAACAGGCTTGTTCTGTTCTGATATGTGTTGCTTCAAAGGCTCAGCATGCTACTAACCGTTTTCTGTCTCCCTTAGTGCCTCTCTCTCTCCCTCCTACCTTCTAACCAGGTCCAGTGGATGCCCCACTGTCACCCGCACACCACCCTGAGTCCGATAGATACCCCCGTGTCAGCTGTGGATGTCGTAGTATTTAGTTAACACACACACACACACGTACACACATCAGTCCACATCCGGCTTAGGCCTGGACCTGGGCCCAGTCCCCCTTCCCCTCACCCTAACCCGGGTCCGTATGCTTTTCCTACCCCCTCTCTACCCCAACCCCTGCCTCTATCTGGGCCCAGGCACATTCACGCACACACAGACATACACCAGTGTTTGCCATGTCTCTCCTATTATGTTTTTAGCCTCTCTTACTCTGAAAATGTAATTTAATGTAATGTATTGCTTTATAAATGTTCTTAGCCGGTAGACAAACATACTCCAGGAGCTTGCTCGATTTCCTTGTTGAGAGGGGTCAGGGAAGAATTTGTACAGCTCACTTTTTGCTTCCCTCTGGAATATGTAGGGATGGGATGTATCCCCACCTCCCTTGTTCTCTGCAAAGCGCATTGTGTTGCCTCTGTGTCACGGCACCGCCGCGTCAGCCTCGTCCACCTCCTCAGTCCCCTGACCCCGGCCCGAGCCCCGGTTCTGACGCTGGTCCCCAGCCTGTCCCTGTCTCTCCAGTGCCGGACTCCGTTTCCCCCAGCACCTCCCAGAGCCTGCAGCGGGAACTGCGAGCACGTCTGCGGTCACAAGCCAGACACGCCCCCGATCCACACCTGCCGTGCGTCACCTTGATTGCCTCTCCTCCACACCTCAACGCACCTGGTCCTGATCAGCCAATCAACGCACCTGGTCCTGATCAGCCAATCGCCAGCAGGATAAGAAGCCAGTCCACACAGCCCTCTGTGCCAGATCGTTGACCAACCAACCTAGTGGGTACACGTCTCTAGCTCCCTGCCTCGTCTGTTTTTGAACCTTGCCTTACCCTGTTCTCCCTGTCTTCCCAGTATCCAGTTCCTGCCTGACCCACGCCTGTACGATTACCCTGCTCCTGCCTGACCCACACCTGTACGATTACCCCGCTCCTGCCTGACCCACGCCTGTACGACAACCCTGCTCCTGCCTGACCCACGCCTGTACGACAACCCCGCTCCTGCCTGACCATCGCCTGTACGACTACCACGCTCCTGCCTGACCATCGCCTGTACAACTACCACGTCCCCGCCTGACCCACGCCTGTCTACGGACCACGTTACTGCCTGCCTCTCCCCGGATCTCAATAAACGTGCCTACGGGCTTTCACCCCAATCGTGTCTGCTCTTGGGTCCTCCATCAAAACCCTAACAGAACGATCCGGCCAACATGGACCCAGCGGACAACACAGGCCTCCGACAGGCCGTCACCTCCCAAGGGATTCTCGTGGGACAACACAGCGTTCTACTCCGGGACGCCGATACAGCGATGCGGGCTCTCAACGCCAATATGCAAGGCCTGTCGGCCCAGGTAACCAAGTCGGAGCAAAGCCTGCACACTATCGCCGCTACCATGCAAACCCTCAGCGAGCAGGTTAGCCAATTGGTCATATCCACGGGCTCCGCAGCCCAGGGGGAGGGCCCTGCACCCGGAGCCCTGGCAGCTAGCCCAGCCCCTGTGACTGCATCCCGACGTGAGCCTAACCTCTCTAGTCCCAAGCCGTATGACGGTGATCTGGCTCGTTGTGGGTCATTTCTAATGCAATGTGACTTTATCTTTATTCACCAGCCTAGCATGTATTCACTGGACGCCGAAAGGATAGCCTTCGTGTCTAGCCTACTTACCGGTCCGCCCCTTAGTTGGTTTGAAGCCACCTGGAAAGCTAACGCGGCTTGTCTCCGGTCTTACGCTGAATTCAGCTTGGAGTTCAGAAAAGTGTTTGATCATCCCGCCCTTGGTCACGACTCAGCCTCACGTTTAATGAACTTCCAACAAGGTAGCCGTAGCGTGGCAGAGTACTCCATAGAGTTCAGGATCCTAGCCGCGGATAGCGGGTGGAACGATACCGCCTTACAGACCGCTTTCCGTGCGGGCCTGTCCGAGACTTTGAAGGACGAGTTAGTCAGGGACACGCCCACTACCCTTGACAGCCTAATCTCCCTGGCTATCAAAATCGATCACCGACTGAGGGAGCGTAGAAAGGAAAGAAGCCGCACGTCCGGTTTTCCATCTAGGCTTCCCAGCCAGCGTTCCCCTAACCCGCCTTCTCAGCTCTCGCCACGTCATGAAGCGCTCTCCCCTCAGCGCACCACAACGCCACATGCCTCCGCCCCTGAGGACGAGCCCATGCAGTTGGGCGGCGCACGACTCTCCGAGGCTGAACGCGCTCGCCGTGTGAGCGAGCGCCTCTGTTTCTACTGCGGTCAACCAGGTCATGGCCGTGCGTCCTGCCCCGCTCGGCCAAAAACCCAAGCCCACCAGTGAGAGTGGGTTCACCGGTGGGCTGTGCCCTGTCACCCACGCCCCCCATGGCCAAGCTAGCGCACGTGGGCTCTCTTTCCAATGGCTCCTCCTGTGTCGATGCCCAGGGGCGGATGCACCTCGAAAAGTGTATTGTTTTATACAGTTTTCCTCACTTGTATACCATATCTCCGCGTTTAAAACTGCGCACTAACATTGGCGGTACACAATAACTCGATTTTTTTGGGATCCGACGGTTGGACATCGAGTCCCAAGTCTAGATCAAACAGCTACGCTGCCGCAGCTAGCCGCGGCTAGCCAACCCCAACCAGCTCCTGACTGGGATAGCCTATTAGCCAACAGGGGACAGCCGTCCCCTGCCTTTCCAGTACCAACCCAACACACCGTGAAAAAGTGGAGTTGTTTAAATATCTCGGACTCTGGGTTGATCCTGAACTCTCTTTTAAGCCCCATATTGATTATATTATAAAAATAGTGTATGGTTGTCTTGGTTCACTTTACCGTTCTATCAACTGCTTTACTCTGGAGATAAGGAAAAGACTAATTTCTCAACTTATTTTACCCATTATTGATTATGTTGATATAGTTTATCAAAACACTAATGACACTTACCTTAGGCCCTTGAATGTAGTGTTTAACTCCCTATGCTGCTTTGTCCTTAGATGCCCCTATAGAACACACCACTGTCTCATGTACGACTCACTTAACTGGATGCCGCTTAAAGCTAGAAGACAATCCCTGTTTCTATGTCCCTAGAATCTTTAAAGAAGTAGGTCGTAGGTCATTTGCATATAAAGCCCCTACTGATTGGAATAACCTTCCCCCCTCTCTTAGGTCCATTACTTCATACCATCGCTTTAAATCATCTTTACTTTCTCAGCTTAAATCAACTTGTTCATGTTTTTAATTCCTGTGTCTGTTTATTGTGTACTTAATTTGATTATTTTTATGTTATTATTTTCATGACTGTTATTAATACTTTATTGTTCTGGTCATTGTAGTTCTTTCCCCTGAATATTTACGTGTGGTCTTCGGATGTGGAGAGTGGCCTTGTTGCCATCCATACCTTACTGGCTCACTTCTGTGCTCCGTGGGCCGGGTGTGTGTTGTGGTGGTTAAGATGTAACTAGGCTGTGTGGGTGGGTTGGAGTTGTTGAGCTAAGTGTGCGTGTGTATTTGTGTTGTTTTATGTATTCTGTAATTCATTGTTTAATGTTTGTATTTGTGTTATAGGACCCCCTCGAAAATGAGATGATACATCTCAAGGGGCTATCCTCAATAAATAAATTCAAATTCAAATTCACACCGGAGGCCGTGCCTTGCTCCCAGTAGATCGCGTGAGTATTACCAGCACTACTAGGTAAGTAGCCCCACTCTCCCGGCTAGCACTGCTAGTTAGCAGCCCCCACTCCCCCTGCTAGCAAGGCTAAGTAAATAGCCCTACCTCCCCGTTAGCATTACTACGTAAATAGCACTCCCTCTCCCCGCTAGCATCGCAGGTTCATTGCTTTTTTCCAGTTTTATCCACCTGCATACCATACCTCCGTTCTCAAAATCGCGCATTAATATTGGTGGTACCTGAGAGTCCGACGTCTGGATCTCGAGGTCTGTTGTCTTGGTTTTCGTTCGTTCCACAGTTTGCTGAGCGGGATTTACAAGCCAGCAGCTGAGCCTTGCGTTAGCAAGTAGACTAAGGTTGTTGTCCTCTGGTTTTCGTTCGTTCCACAGTTTGCTGAGCGGGATTTACAAGCCAGCAGCTGAGCCTTGCGTTAGCAAGTAGACTAAGGTTGTTGTCCTCTGGTTTTCGTTCGTTCCACAGTTTGCTGAGCGGGATTTACAAGCCAGCAGCTGAGCCTTGCTTTTAGCAAGTAGATTTAGTTTGTTGTCTTCTGGTTTTGTTTGTTTACAGTTTGCTGAGCGGGATTTACAAGCCAGCAGCTGAACCTTGCTTTTAGCAAGTAGATTGGGTTGATTGTCCTGGGATTTACAAGCCAGCAGCTGAACCTTGCTTTTAGCAAGTAGATTGGGTTGATTGTCCTCTGGTTTTCGTTGGTCCTACAGCTTGCTGAGCGTTGTTTTGCTCAAGCCAGCAGCTGAGCCCTGCTCTTAGCAAATAGATTGGCGGTTTTATCCTCTTATTTTAATTCCGCAATTATTTTAACGAGTCTTGCGATGGCTCCACACCCTCCCGCCCCTAACTGCTCGGGTTGCCTCCAGCGTAGCCAAAAAATCTCAGAGTTGGACGGTAGGATCTCTACTCTACACTCTATACATCAAGTCGAAGATCTCCTGGACTCACTGCGACCCGACCCAGATGTCGACGTCCAGCCTCCCACTGTTCCACCGTCGGCGACATCCGGGGGTGGAGATGTGGATTTTAGTTTCCTCCTGAGTGAGAAATCCTGGCCCAGACTCAGTGCCAGACCCAAGCATTCAAGCCCCACCCCTTGGACCGCTGTTAGGAGGAAACGAGAAAGGGAAACCTCCAGGGTCCCCTCCCAACCCTCCGACGACGACACCCTCCAACTGAGGAATAGCTTTGCTTTATTGGCCGAGCCTGTATCCAAGAGGTCCAAGGATACTAGCATCAGCTCCTCGTCCAGGCTCTCTGCTACAGGGGCTCATTTCACACCCTGCCCTACTCAGTACCATACCCATACTCCGCAGCCCACCCACACCTCTCTGGTTGGTGAGCGGCAAAATAGCCAGGCTAATAAGCCTGCTCCCCGGCCTAAGCATAGCCCAGTCCACCGAGGGGACCCCCGGCCCCCACCCTCTACCACTTGGCCTTCAGGTGTGAGGCAGCAAGGGAAGTCCCCTAAGCCCAGTGGGCCTGCCACTGATCCCGCCCCCCCATCTGTGCTCGTCATCGGATCTTCCATGGTGCGCCATGTAGTGGTCCCGAAAGCCCAGACCTGCTGCTTCCCAGGAGCTAAGGTCTCGGACATCAGGACTGTTGTCCCATCACTCCTCGCAGAAAATCCCCTGGCCTCATCCATTATCATCCATGTCGGAACAAATGACATCAAGCTCCAGCAGTCTGAGCGGCTGAAGGAGGATTTCAAGGACCTGATCTCCACTGCTCAGGCGTCAGGAAAGACCTGCATCATCTCTGGCCCGTTCTCCTCCCCCCGATATGGTGATGCCAAATATAGTAGGATCCGTCAGCTCCACATCTGGCTGAAAGGCTACTGCTGCCAGTTGAAGCTTCCCTTCATAGATAATTTCACCACTTTCTTAAACCGCTCGGACCTCTTCGCCAGGGACGGCCTTCATCCTAGTAGGTCAGGTGCCCGTCTGCTCAGTATGAATATGGACCTGACGCTGAGATCTTCAGGCGTCTGATGTGGGGTTAGCCCGACCCGTCTCAACCACCCTACTGCCAAACATAAACCTCCTGTACCCGCGGGTCGGGCTACACCAGCTCCATCTCACCAGCGCCCCATCACCATAGACCTTGATTCCCTGCCCCTCACTGAGACCTGGCACAGCGACGTCTATATTTTTATAAACAAATTCTGCCCACCTGAATATGCCATTCAGCAAATTATCTCCCACCACACCCCTAGTACCATAATGAAACAGTCAGGTGGATCTAATATAAAAAACCTGATATCAGTTCCAGTGAATATACCATCCAGGCCTACTAGTCAGGCGAGCCAGCCCTTTTTTCCGGAAGCTATTTCAATGGCGATTCTAAATGTCAGGTCCCTACCAAGCAAAACTTTTCTCATTAATGATCTTATATGTGAACGCAAACTAGACTGTATGTTCCTAACTGAAACCTGGCTAAATATAAATGGATCAGCAGCCCTCATTGAAGCCTCTCCTCCAAACTACAGCTTTTTTCAATCTATCAGAAGTGGGAAAAAAGGTGGAGGAAAAGCCACCATAGCTAAAGATGCCCTCAGCTGCAGGACCATCTCCTTTGATGATTTCGCCTCTTTTGAATACCACGCTATTGTCCTAAAATGCCAGCCCCCAGTTCTGGCAGTAACCGTGTATAGGCCTCCTAAACAATGCCCTGCCTTCTCTACCGAATTTTCAGAACTCCTGTCCATCATCCATACAAATTATGATAAGATTATCATCATTGGAGATTTCAACATACACGTAGACACTGAGGCGGACTCGAAAGCTAGGGACTTTATCAACCTCCTAAACTCCATGGATTTTACCCAACATATCTCTGAGCCAACTCACAACCGCGGCCACACCCTTGATCTAGTGATTACTAAGGGCCTGACTATCACTGTTTCCTCTATTAGTGACCTCGCCCTCTCCGACCATTTCTGTATCTTCTTCACTGCATTAGTTCCTAAAGTCAAAAGTAATACTGAGCGCTTTATAAAGAAACGTTATCTTACCTCCGCAGTAGCCGATATTTTTAGAGAAATAATGACCACAAACAATTTATCATCTCCAGAAGTGGGGCCCTTAGGACATATTGAAGACTTGGCAACCACCTTTAACACCAGAGTAAGGGCAGCCTTGGATTCTGTAGCACCTATTAAACTGAAAAGGATCACAACCAATAATAAAGCCCCATGGCGAAATGAGGAAACATATCAACTAAAGAGAACCTGCAGAAGTTCTGAGCGTATATGGCGAAAAACCAAGCTACAGGACCACCATGATATTCTCAAAGATCATCTCTCTGCTTTTAATAAAGCAATAAGAAATGCAAGGAAAGACCACTTCTCAAAATTGATATCTATCAACCGAAATAATTCAAGAGTGCTCTTCTCAACAATTGATAGCCTAATAAACCCTGCCGTAAAAACACCTGATAACCTGCTCTCTACCTCCAAATGTGAGGAATTTGCAGCTTACTTCAGAGATAAGATTATGAATATTAGAAGGAATATCACTCAGGAAAGGCCATGCATCCCATTCACAGATCCTCTCCCTCCATGTAATGGACATATGAGCCTGTTTACACTGATGGACACAGAAATGTTGAGAAAAGTAGTATCCAAACTCAAAACCTCCACATGCCTGCTGGATCCCATCCACACCGATTTTTTCAAAACTATTTTTGACTCTGTATCCTATGACATTTTATCCATTGTTAATGACTCCCTTTCTACAGGTGTCTTCCCACCAATACTTAAAACTGCTCTGGTGAGACCCGTACTGAAGAAAAACAACTTAGACACTTCAGTTTTTAGCAATTTTAGACCAATCTCCAACCTTCCCTTTTGAGTAAAATTCTGGAAAAAATTGTTTTCACACAGATTAATGATTTCCTAGCTACAAGTTGTACCCTTGACCTTTTCCAGTCCGGCTTCCGTGCCCACCATAGCACAGAGACGGCATTAGTCAAAGTTGTAAATGACCTCAGAATTAATGCTGACTCCAAAGAACTTTCTGTTCTTGTCCTCCTGGACCTGAGTGCAGCCTTTGATACTATAGATCATGCAATCCTCATCGAAAGACTGGAAAAGTGGGTTGGCCTCTCTGGTCCAGTCCTAAATTGGCTTAAGACCTATCTAACCGGTCGTGATTTCTTCATTGCCCTCGGTGAATATAGCTCAAGAAAGATCCCTATGACCTGTGGGGTGCCCCAAGGATCGATCCTAGGACCTCTACTCTTCAGCCTGTACATGCTGCCCCTTGGCAGTGTCATCAGGAGGCACAATATTAGCTACCATAGCTACGCAGATAATACTCAACTTTATATTTCCGTAACACCCAGTAACTACAGCTTGGTTGACCGCCTTGTCAAGTGTATTACAGATATAAATGTATGGATGTCACATAATTTCCTCCAACTAAACCAGGACAAAACAGAAGTACTGATCATTGGAGAAAAAGCTGAAAGAGAGAAACTAGCTGCACACCTAAAAACTCTGGAAATTGACACCAATTGCCAGGCTAAAAACTTAGGTGTCATACTTGACTCAGATCTTAATTTTGAAAACCACATGAAGAATATTACAAAGACATCCTTTTACCACCTAAGGAACATTTCCAAGGTGCAACCATTTCTCTCTCAGGCTGACACCGAAAGATTAATGCATGCTTTCATCACAAGCAGGCTGGACTACTGCAATGCTCTACTATCAGGCCTACCAAAGAAAGCAATCTCTAAGCTACGAATAATACAGAATGCTGCAGCAAGAGTCCTCACTAAGACTAGACGAAGGGCACACATCACACCAGCGTTAAAATCACTACACTGGTTACCAGTCAACTCTAGAATAGACTTTAAAATACTATTACTAGTCTATAAATCTCTCCACAGTCACTCACCAGAATATATTTCAGACATGCTTGTTAAGTACATGCCAAACAGACCACTTAGATCCTCAGGCACTGAACTTTTAACAGTTCCAAAAGCCAGGACCAAGAAACATGGAGAGGCAGCTTTTAGTTTCTATGCCCCCAACCTCTGGAACACCCTACCGGAGTGCCTAAGAAGGGCTGAAACAACGGAGGTCTTCAAGCGAGACCTCAAGACGTACCTTTTCGACCTAGCCTACAATCACTAGCTAGGACCTTGAGATACAGAAAGGCAGCCTCAAACCTACCTGTGAATCCTCTGTATACATTGATACTTGTCCTGCTATGCAATGTTTGTATATCAAGTAGTGTACAGAAGCTGGTTATCCTGAAACAGGCTTGTTCTGACTGTTGTGTTGCTTCAATGACTCAGTGTGCTACTAACCGTTTTTCTGTCTCCCCTAGTGCCTGTCTCTCTCCCTCCTATCCTCTAACCAGGTCCAGTGTCAGCTGCGGAGCTGTGGATATCGTAGTATTTAGTACACACACACACATGTACACACAAGACACACATCAGTCCACATCCGGCTTAGGCCTGGACCTGATGCTCTTAGCCTTTCTTGCTCCGAAAACTAAATTTAAACTTAATTTAATATTATTTATTGTTCTTTAAATGTTCTTAGCCATTAGACAAATATATTCCAGGAGCCTGCCCCAGGTTGCCTGTTTCAATATCTGTGTGGTCTGAATGGCTCTGTGCTACTAACCCTGCTCTGCCTTCCCTCTGCCTTCCCTCTCCCTGGTGCCTCTCTCTCTCCCTCCTATCTTCTAACCAGGTCCAGTGGATGCCCCACTGTCACCAGCAGACCTCACGAAGTCCGATAGATACCCCTGTGTCTACTGTGGATGATGTAGCATGTCCGTAGAATATTCTCTCTCCTATGATGCTTTTAGCCTCTCTCACTCTGAAATGTAATTCAATGCAATGTATTGCTTCATAAATGTTCTTAGCCGGTAGACATACTCCTGGAGCTTGCTCGATCGCCTTGTTGAGAGGGGTCAGGGAAGAATTTTTACAGCTCACTTATCTGGCCAACGGGTGATTACTGTTTTTTTGCTTCCCTCTGGAATATGTAGAGAGTGGGTCGTATGCCCACCTCCCTTGTTCTCTGTAAAGCGCATTGTGTTGCCACTGGGTATGAAATGCGCTATACAAATAAAGCTTAAGCTTTGATTGATTGATTGATTGATTGACGTCTCCATCACTGTGAACCAACGGCCCATCTCAGTTCTCGCCCTTGTTGACTCAGGTGCCGACGACAATTTCATCGACGCAGAGCTAGTAATCCAGGCGGGTATTGCCACCCTCCCCAGAGAGCCCCCTGTTACCGTGCACGACCTTAGCGGTAGACTCCTAGCCAACTTTACGCATGTCACCGAACCCTTGAGCGTGGTCATCTCTGGAAACCATCGTGAGTCCTTGTCCCTATTGGTCATCACGTCCCCCCAGAGTCCCATAGTGCTTGGCCATGCGTGGTTAAAACAACACAATCCCCATATCGACTGGTCCTCTAACCGAGTAGTCAGCTGGAGTTCCTTCTGCCTCAGTACCTGCCGCACATCTGCCCGTCCCCCAGCAGAGGGCGCTGTTGCCCCTATTGAGCCTCCTGACCTGTCCCAGGTGCCCCCCTTCTACCACGACATTGGAGAGGCCTTCAGTAAGCAACGAGCTCTCTCCCTACCGCCTCATCGCCCCTATGACTGCTCCATAGAGCTCCTCCCCGGGGCCCCTCTGCCCTCAGGCCGTCTGTTCCACCTGTCACGTCCTGAGAGAGAGGCCATGGAAACTTACATCAGGGACTCTCTTGCTTCTGGCATCATCAGGCCATCGTCCTCTGCAGAAGGTGCCGGATTCTTCTTTGTTGGTAAGGATGGTTCCTTACGACCCTGCATTGATTACCGGGCTCTGAACAGCATAACTGTTAAAAACAAGTATCCCCTGCCTCTCCTCGCTTCTGCCTTTGAGCCCCTCCAAGGCGCCACTGTCTTTTCCAAACGGGACCTCAGGAACGCCTACCATCTGGTTCGGATTACAGAAGGAGACGAGTGGAAGACTGCCTTTAACACCCCCCTTGGACATTTCGAGTATCTGGTGATGCCTTTTGGGTTGACCAATGCCCCTGCTGTTTTTCAGGCCCTAGTCAACGACGTCCTCCGGGATCTACTGAACCGTTCTGTCTTTGTCTACCTGGATGACATCCTTGTTTTTTCTCGTTCCCCGGAGGAGCATGTCAAGCACGTCAGGCAGGTTCTCCAAAGACTCCTGGAGAACCGGCTGTTTGTCAAGGCTGAAAAGGGTGAATTTCATGTCCGCTCAGTTCAGTTTCTGGGGAACATCATTGGAGAGGGTCAGGTGAAGGCTACCCCAGAGAAGATCAGGGCAGTGGTCGAGTGGCCCACCCCCACAACCAGAAAGGAGCTACAGAGGTTTCTTGGGTTTGCAAACTTTTACCGACGGTTTATCCGTGACTACAGCCGAGTTGCTTCCCCCATGATGGCCCTGACCTCTAGGACCACTCACTTCTCCTGGACACCCGAGGCAGACGCTGCGTTCAGGGCCTTGAAAGCACTCTTCACCTCTGCCCCGGTGCTTACCCAACCAGACCCCTCACGTCAGTTCGTCGTGGAGGTCAACGCATCGGACACGGGAGTGGGGGCGGTCCTGTCACAGCGATCGGCCTCCAACGACAAGCTCCACCCCTGCGCCTTCTTCTCTCGCCGCCTTGAACCGGCGGAACGCAATTACGACGTGGGGAACAAGGAGCTGCTCGCTGTCCAGCTGGCCCTGCAGGAATGGAGACATTGGTTGGAGGGGGCGGAACAACCGTTTATCGTGTGGACAGATCATAAAAACCTGGTTAACCTCCAGAACGCCAAGAGGCTAAACCCCAGGCAGGCCCGGTGGGCGCTGTTCTTCGGGTGCTTCCGGTTTACCATCACCTACCGGCCGGGGTCTCGCAACGTCAAGCCTGATGCGTTGTCACGCCAATTTGCTCCCCCGGAACCGAGTGCTGCAGAGCCTGACACGATCCTACCTCCCTCCTGTGTGGTGGGCGCGGTCACATGGGAGATCGAGGGCGTGGTCAGGGACGCCCAGAGGAGCCAACAGGACCCAGGTAACGGCCCCCCTAACCGACTGTTTGTGCCTGATCTAGTCTGTTCCCAGGTCATCCAATGGGTCCACGCATCCCGGCTTGCCTGTCACCCAGGGGTCAACCGCACCCTGGCTCTGCTTAAGAAGCGTTTTTGGTGGCCCACCATGTCAGCTGACACCCGGGAATACATCCAGGCCTGCACAGTCTGTGCCCAGAGCAAAGCGTCGCACCAACCCTCCTCCGGTCTGCTACGCCCCCTGCCTGTTCCTGGCCGCCCTTGGAGCCACATCGGGCTAGACTTCGTGTGCGGGCTCCCTCTGTCCAATGGTAACACCACCATACTAACTATTATTGACCGGTTTTCTAAGGCCGCCCATTTTGTGCCCCTATCCAAGCTCCCCTCAGCTTCAGAGACCGCGGCTCTCCTGGTGACCCATGTGGTCCGGCTCCACGGCATTCCCGTGGACATTGTCTCGGACCGAGGACCCCAGTTTACGTCCCAAGTGTGGCGGGAGTTCTGCCGGGCTATTGGAGCCACCGTGAGCCTGTCCTCCGGCTACCACCCCCAGACTAACGGGCAGGCTGAACGGGCCAACCAGTTCCTTGGGAATGCGCTGCGCTGTGTCACTGTTACATCCCCTACTTCAGATGTAATAATAACGGTGTAAAGGTGTAATAACTAGGGGGGAGAGGGGAACGCAACAGCCTGTGTCTAGCCCCACCGGGCCGATGTAACAAGACAGTACTTAGGTGAGGGAGTGCTGGGGAAACCAGGCAGGGAAAACCAAAGATAACGTTCGTCACTAAAAAATGTTTTATTACCATCCACAACAAATTATAATGAACAGAAAACACTACAACGACGACAAAACCACAAAGGGGGAAATAAATGAATTAACAGAGGGCAGGAGATAAGGGACCTAGGGAGAAGGACTGTGAACGGTGCCACTTAGAAGCACGGCCCTACCTTCCCTACACCTCTACCCTATAGACCCTAACAATACCTAACTAAAACACAGAACTAGAGGCCCTAACTAGCTATCTATCTAAACCTAAACCGGAACCTTACCTACCTGCTACAAACAGACGTGGCAGCCGCTCACTCTTACCTAGTGTGTTTAACAGAGGGTTACCTACGTGGTGCAAATGTATACCCCAGGGTATCTTACCTAAAGCCCTTCTCCCAGGAGCGGAAGAACACAAGGGGAGATAACAAATCACAGTTAACCCAAACACAACTATAACTAAGGTAGGTAGGTTGTCAAACAGAAGTACACAACCAGTAGGCTTTAAGAAAACTAAGGTCAAACAACATCACAATCACATACAACATACCCCTCTGTCTCTCTCTCTCTCTAGCCAACAGGGAACACAGACACACATATATATATGGGGAAGGCCGCCTGCTGATTGGGCAGGAGATGATTGGGGAGTTGATTGATGATGGCAGCCAGGTGGTAGCAGTGGCAGCCAGGAGGATGGCAGGAGACAATAATTGACAGGACGAATGACAAGGGAGGGTGCACACAGCATGGACAGACACCTGGGGGAGACAAACATGAACAGTAACAAAGCACAGGACAGACACAATACGTACAGATGTGGGAACATAAGAATGTAACTTGCTGCAGCATTTCACGTCGCGGTATTTGGCAGGGAAATCCCGTTGGAAATCTCGTGGGATTTCAGACGGGTGTTATTTCGTTTTAGTGATGCACCACCGCCAGGTGGCGTCTTTGAGTAGATTTAGCAGGCTGGGCTCAGTGTTTTTCTCCTATAGTCTACGAATGAAGCATCATTAAGTTTCACATTCTTTAATTTAAATGCTCTGTTGTAAAGCACTTTGAGCTGAAGGTATCTGTATGAAAGGGGCTATAAAAATAACGTTTAATTGTTATTATTACCTTGTTCTCAAACACATGTTTTATCCACCTCGATGTAATTTAATTATTACGAACACCTATAATATATCTAGGCCTACAGTAGCCTATCTATCTCGGTAACTGACGTCGGGTCAAGACGTGGTGTCTGTTAAGTCAAATGCGCAAAATAACAGTATTGTAAATATATTTGTTACTAAAGATGTGGTGAACGTGGGGGTTTTGCGTTTTGTTTCTGGAACGCATTCAACTGGTAGGCTACTCGTAAACCCCGGAAGTAAATTTGAAGACAGGGCACCATGTAGCCAAGTCTGAGCGCAGTAGGCTATGGCTTAAATTATAAATGAAAAAAACATACACAATATGTTGTTATTTGAATGATCTTGAATATATATATTCAAGATCATTCAAATAACAAAATATCGTGTATGTTTTTATTTATTTATACCGGCCGCCAGCTGTTCAATGAACGGCTATAGGGAATGCGCAGTTTCGCGCTGGCTACAGCCTATTATATGCACAGTTTCGCGCTACGTAGGCTATTATAAATAAGTATTATTCATTGGGAATAGCTTGGACTCGCTGGGGACTGGTGGAGAGACGCAGAGCCTCCCTAGACGCGACATCCTCCAGTTGGCTGAAGAGCTGCGCGCTCTGGCCTCCAAACAGCCACCGGCGGCGCCCCTCGCAGTGTCCACAGAAGAATACCCCCCCCAAAATACCTGCATGGTGAAGACAAGCTGCAGAACTGTCTACCAATGCATGAAGTGCACCTAGCTGTCTGTGAGAGGCTATAGCAGAGGATATGTGCGAAGTGTATTTGAGCTGCCGCCTCAACCGTGCGTAAGAGCAGAGCGCATCATATAGCTACAACTAGTAGCCCATAGCCATTAAAACGGCTTATTGTTTTATTCATATATCAACTAGATAATTCGATAATAATGAGTAGCCTAGTAGGCTATAAAATGAATTCAATAGGGCAAGCCTTAAGTTGTAGCCTAGGCTACAGTACAATCACAAGACGCATAGGCCTAGCCTATCGTAAAAAGCGTTCTCATAGGCCTATATTAACTTAGATAATTATTAATTATGCTCAGGTCATAATGTCCGTTGAAAATAATTCCCTCTAAGCAGAATTTGAATTGTATTAAAATAGGCTAAAGTTAAATTTCCACATATTCTGATTCCTTCTAGGTCTATATAAAAAAAAACATTTTTCTAATGTGTAGCCTATAGGCGATGAACAAAACAGCCAGAATGTAGCCTGCTTAGCGAGGGAGAGGGCAGTCTACCATAAAGTGTATAACCATAATGTAATATATCTAGACTACATGCATTGTGGTATTTCTTTATATAGCCAATTGTTTCTCAATAAACAGTTAAGTCATCCTCTGAGTCCGAATGTAGGCTAATAGACCGGCAGCTCTAAATGCCTTCACAATCAATGAGACATGGTTGTAAAAATGATGTTTTATTGATGAAAAGGGTAAAACTGGAAAACATTGAGAGTCATTGCATTGATCGATGCAGTCCGCTACCAGCAAACACTGAAAATACAGGTCCTCCAGCGAACCTGGACTAGACTATTGTAACCCCCCCCCCCCCAAATTCTTTTATATTCAAATAAACTGGGTGAACCGGTTTCCTAGCCCTGGATCGTGGGAGGGGGGTAGCCTGCGTTAGCGGGTGCTTTGCCATGACCGGCCATTGAATTTATGTGTTGCCATTCATTTAAACCACCATCTCATCTAGACTACTTCTGTTGCTGCATTTTTACATTTATGCTTTCATGATTTTAGAGCGCAATAAACATTTTCCAGGATTCCAAAAAGTCCATCCATTCATCCAACTTTGTTCTGAGCGCAGCGCAGGCTGGTAGCCTACTGTCACGGATCACGACTGATGCACTCCCTTAACACGTCTCGCATCCCCAGGCCATCAAGAGAATTTCAATATGAAAGACCTTGGGATTCCAGGAGTCAAGGCCGTTTCAGACGGGGAGCGACATTCCGCCTGCGTTCTGCTCGGAGCGGGGGACACACGCGTCCTGCGCGCAGCGGGGCAAGCTGAACACAATTCAGCTCTTGTCGCGGGCGGGCGCGCAGCCTAGTTCCATATGAGAACACTCCTCGGTCCAATTCCGTATAGTAGATCAGCCTGTGTACTTTCAACGAATGTATTATTAGACATAATATCATAATAATATATAAAGCCTTGTCGTATCTTTTTGTCTTGACTTGGAAAGAATCTTCTGGAGAAAAATGCAGTTTAAACCAAATTTATTGAGCACGCCATTCGGTCAAATTTCAGCGGTACTGAATTCTCAGTCTCGTGTCTTCAGTTTTTAAACTGGCTTCAAGCCAGGAATCACATGACAAAACAATTTTGCATACGAGGGAGGTACATTTACAACTAGTCTTGCAATTGGTCAATAGGTGTCACTGAGCTCTGCCCCCCTCCGGACTGGGGGCAGTCTTGGGGTTTTTCCGGTCCTGCTTTGATCACCTGTAGGCTTCCTGACTTCTTCTTCAGAGGTGCCATCTCTATTGTTCCTCAGGGGCAAAGGAATGTTGACTCAGGAAAGGACAATATGTTGTCATCTACATGTTAAACTAATTAAGTTAACCAAGTTCCTACTGCAATGAAGTTGCTTGTAATTACAGAGTTCTATCTAAACTGGAGTTCATTCCTTATTCTTAGTAAATGATTACTAAATGAGAGTAATACAATGTCTTGATGTAATACCGTATAAAAATACACTACATATCCCCCCTTCGAGGCGTCCTAACGCCTCGACACAAAACAACATTAAACATAAACAATCCCCAAAACACATACAAATAACCAAATCATCACACAACAACAAAGCAGATCGGGGGCCAGAGGTTACTAGCACTTAGCCCCTCCGAAGGAGAACACCCCTCAGCGCTGTCTCATCTCCTCGTCTCACGCTGGAGCCATCTTCAGACATCCAACCCCCAGGTGTCGCAATCCTCTCTGACACCCAGAGAACAATGTCCGCAGCAAGATGGTAAGCTCACCCCGTCCGAAACAGGGAGAACGCTCCAGGAAAGTCCAAGAATGACCCTCAAGTCATCCGTGACTCCACACAGTTCATAGCTTCATGCTGGTGAGGGGCAACCACGCCTTGGTAGCCCACTAAATGCACTCCAGGAAAATCTGAAAACATCAACACAGAACTACACAAAAAACAGAACATCCTATAGACATAGACCAAACCTAAATTACTACAAAACAGAACAATCCAACCAAGGAGACGTGTACACACACCTGAATCAAAAACACAGGTGAAATGTAGACGACCCCCTGCTGCCTGATTAAACAAGAAACCCTAAACAGAAATGACATATAATGCTAAACATCAAGAAACCTCATGTTCCAACACATATCAGAAAAAGATAGAAAAGACAAACAAAAGGTTAACAGACAAACAACAGGTTTCAGGCAGTCCCCAGGAAGGCACGATCCAGGCATTGCTAGGGCCTGGCCCCCAGGGTCCGCGGTACCTGTAAAACAACACTTAACACAAACCGAGGTTAATGACAGAGGGGGAGGCCTAAAGCCAACTCCTCAATAGAATGCATAAACGAACAGCTTATGGCCATTCATTGACTATTGAAACACAAACTCCTAAATCAAAGTGAGAAACATAACCTATTTGAATTGACTAAACAGCTTTGTAAACCAATTAT
Source organism: Borostomias antarcticus (assembly GCF_949987555.1). Classification (NCBI taxonomy): domain Eukaryota; kingdom Metazoa; phylum Chordata; class Actinopteri; order Stomiiformes; family Stomiidae; genus Borostomias; species Borostomias antarcticus. The sequence goes on from NW_028176703.1 coordinate 92,364, forward strand.
CTAAACTGATGTTATATGAAACCATAACTGAATACTCCTACTATTATGAAATTCCTGTAATAAACTGAACTTAGCATCAAATCATTGATAACCATTCAACACACATGACTTTTTGTTTTTGTTTTTCTGAACAAAAAGATGGTTCATACTCTGGAGTCCATATTCAACTAGATTGCTTCTATAATAATCTTCTGGAGACAAGTGTTTCTCCAAAATGTCACAGATGTAATAAAAATATTCCTCATCACTTCAACTTCAATAATGAACTCAGGCTCAGAGGTGACAACGTAGGTTATCACCGCTATCATTCTCCTAAAAAATTGATTCTAAAAACGTAAGAAATACTTATTGTATTGTAAATTGCTGATGACATCTAGCCAATGACATGTTTAACTTCCTCTTCACCCCCCCCTTATTTTTTTTATTTTTTTTTGAATACTTCAGAATTAATAATCTCCCCCTGTCTGAGGCTGTTGGAAAACAGGGAACGGGAATGAAGATTACATCATTGGTTATTGTCGTCGTTGTTGTTCTGCAAAACAACAGCTTGTTTCTACTCCTCTTCTATCCATTACCTTCAACTACTTCCTAATCTCCTTCAACTACTTCCTAATCTCCTTCAACTACTTCCTAATTTCCTTCAATTCTTCTTAATCTGGTACATCCTTGGTCCATGTTGTATCATCTTCCTTCGAGTCAGACTCCTCACTCTTCTTCACTACTACTACTAGTCTGTTTCATTAGCAACGCTTCCTTTCTATACAGCACCTGTCATAATCTTTCTAATACTTTCATCATATCCTCCAATATCCACTCCTTCATCTACAGAAGAGTCACTGTCGCTTCCACTTTCCCTTTTTGTTCATCTACTTCTTCTTCTTCTTCTTCTTTTCAGCTGGTATCAGAGACTGAGCTAACTTCCTGGTTTTGCACTTCACATCAGGATGAGTTACAACGGTCGTCCTGGCATTTCCCTTCTGCATAATGTCATTATTATCATCTCTGATTACATATCTTCCCTCAGTATTTAGCACAAGTAACTGTGTATAAGCCATATTAGATTCCCTCCTAATGTCATAAGAATGCGAAGTCTAAACTTAATTCATGTGGGAGAACAGAGCATCACTCACTCAACAGCTTGTCCGTTGTGCTGTTGACTTCCTCTATTTCGGTTGGAGCTATAATTACTGCTTCTAATGCTGTGTTCTGTATCCGTCCCACTTTACTGAACAGCGTCAAGACTATTTAAGCTCCTCATAACTTGATAAACTGTTAACAATTCAAACTATCAATAAACCTATTAAGAATCTAACACTATAAAATGAAGCTTTATCAATTATGTAATTAATAAAGAAATGAACACTCAATCACTCACGGACATAGGACACCTCTTGCTCTGACTAAAACTGCCTAACCAGATATAATCTTGCTCAATCTCAACCCTAGTCTTCAGCACAGGGAGCGATCGGTCCCATTTAAGCACTTTTAATTTTTGCAAATTAAAAACCACAAGGCCCGGTTTGACGCAAGCTGAGGGTATTGTGCACCAGAGGACAATCCCCTCATTAATCGCTGTATGCCAGAAAATAATAAATTAAAATAAAAAAGGTTTTGACGTAGACATCGAAATGTCCACACCACTTTGCCTGTCAGCAAGTTGAGTCCTACTGTCCGTTCACTCAGTCCTTTCACTCCATACACACAATATGCAAAGCGTAATATATGTATGTACGTCTATATCACTCTACTAAAGCAACGCTTAAACTGATGTTTATTCTATCAAAAACCAAGACACCTTTAAACCAGATATCCAACAGACCACCAATCACTCAAAAACCAAAGCTCAACACCAAACCATCTACATCCATTTAACAATTAAACACCCACAAAACCACTTATATCCAGTATCAAGTAGAATTATTATATATATAATATTTATAATAACAAAAAGTTAAATAACTATAAATAATTAATCAAGTAATCAATAAAATATTGAAGAGTTAATCAATTAATAAACTAACCATGTATCCTTATTATCAAATCAAGTAACCAAACCAATCAATCACCTTATCATAAAACACCAAGCCTCAAATGCAGGTCAACCACTCAAAACAATTAAATCAGGTGATCAGTCTAGTTCAATTAATGAGCATTAATCAGCAATTCAGGCTTACTTTTCAAGCAGGTGATGGATGGGTGGATGGATGGATGGCTGGTTTGGACAAAAGCTTTTCCGGATATCACTGTAAACAGATTGACTCACAGGGGAAAACCCAATTAATCCCCAAGCACTGATAATTAAAAATAAATGTGTTATTAACAATCCATTATTCTAAAGTCAAACTGTCATAAAACACACGAATAATCAAAACAGATATAGAAAGCGGTCATATCTAACAATGGCCACGCGATGGCAGCATAGGACAGCAGAATTAAAGAATCAACACAACCCAAACCAGCGTGAACTGCTACCTATAAATAACCACTAGATGGAGGCATAGGACAACAGAGGTGAGAAGGATGAAAGATTTCTTAATATCCCTAAAATCTGGCTAAAGTTATAATTGACTATTCTTATCTAATCCAGTCGTCCCATACACCGCACGACCCACTGGATGAATTATCGTTCCCTAATTTCTAAAGACAGGAAAGAGAAAGAAGTAAGAGAGAAAGAAAGATAGAACAAGAAAGAGATAGAGAAAGTGTTGTCTCTGCCCGCATCACCTTAAGACTGAAAAAAAACTATTGTCTAGTGACCGCGTATCACTGACCCCCCTCCCCCCACAGCCAGCTGTGGTTTAATGAGGGCTAGGAATTTTTACAACTCAAGAGTACGGGGAGCAGCCTCACCCACAAAAGACAATTAAACAAGAAATATCAGCACAATATTATTTACATTAACTCAACTTTCAAACCTTACAATGTATAAAACCAACAAACACACAATCTCAACTTTTAAACTTTAAAGCACAAAACCCACAACGCACGGCTCTCCTTTCACTCTCCGTTCACACCTCAACTTTCACACCTCACACAGCCCGTCTCCTCACACAAAGGCTGCTGGCAGGCACACACACACACAGGCCTACAATATCCAGTCCCACGTGGAGGAGAGAACAAAGACGCAGGCACACACACAATACAGGCCTTACAGTATCAATCACCCACGTGGAGGAGACAACAAGGAAACTTCCTTCCCTCAACCTTTCATTCAGAAAGTAAGATTAAACCAATCTCAAATATCTACAATAGACAATAAACATTTTACACAAGACAAATAGCAGACTGCTAAAAACGTACTTTAAAACGAGACAATACAGGACTCCGGTTTAGCCTGCTTTACATACTGGTACCTCACACATTTAACAAGAATATGCAATCCTATGCATTTAATTTAACCGGTTTTTTTAGAGACCTGGAACCCCACTCTGGAGCTCCCGTCTTTCTCTAACCTCTGCGCACTCGTATGCGTCTTTCTAAGACAATGCCCATGCCGAGTCAGCGCAACAATGCGTACACAATTTAATCTATTTCTCCTTATTTATTGGAAGTTCTTTATGGCGTAAGCATAAAATGATTTGCAAGACGGTTTACCTCGATCAAGACTCGCGACGTCGTTCACTCTTGTCCTCCTTGGCCGTTAGGTTCACAAAAAGTTTAGTTGATCTCGCTGTCTTTCAAGGGTCTTGGAAATCGGGAGCTATAATCGCCATCCCATCCCCGTCGCCAATATGTCGTATCTTTTTGTCTTGACTTGGAAAGAATCTTCTGGAGAAAAATGCAGTTTAAACCAAATTTATTGAGCACGCCATTCGGTCAAATTTCAGCGGTACTGAATTCTCAGTCTCGTGTCTTCAGTTTTTAAACTGGCTTCAAGCCAGGAATCACATGACAAAACAATTTTGCATACGAGGGAGGTACATTTACAACTAGTCTTGCAATTGGTCAATAGGTGTCACTGAGCTCTGCCCCCCTCCGGACTGGGGGCAGTCTTGGGGTTTTTCCGGTCCTGCTTTGATCACCTGTAGGCTTCCTGACTTCTTCTTCAGAGGTGCCATCTCTATTGTTCCTCAGGGGCAAAGGAATGTTGACTCAGGAAAGGACAATATGTTGTCATCTACATGTTAAACTAATTAAGTTAACCAAGTTCCTACTGCAATGAAGTTGCTTGTAATTACAGAGTTCTATCTAAACTGGAGTTCATTCCTTATTCTTAGTAAATGATTACTAAATGAGAGTAATACAATGTCTTGATGTAATACCGTATAAAAATACACTACAGCCTTCAACGACCTCCTGCTGCCTGCCTGATGGTCTCAGGGCTAAAGAGACCGCGCGATCATTCCTCTAGCTGCTTTACTGCTAATGCGAGTTCGTCTCCGTTCCTGCCCGAGAAACAGAAGTTGAACTTATAGCATCAAAATAGCTACAGGAATCAACGTTGTAAAGTTAGATATCTGCTTTTTAGCCACCGACAGCTACCGTTAATATTATGGAAGCTGCTGTCGTGAGCTAACTTGCTATCACGGTCTTATCGTGCAGCTTCACAGCCTGCTATTAGCAGACAGCATTAAGTTGATAAAATCACACTTGCACATCATTAGAATTCCAACCATTTATATGGGATTTATCATTCAACTAAACATGGAACCTGAATATTACCTGATATTTCAACCTGCTGCCATCAGTGATCGGCGCGTCTGCTTGTTTGAGTCATGAATATCTTACGCAGTTATATTCCATGTAGTGTCCCAAAACTGTTAAATCATTCCCCATGTAGTTCACTATGAGTCGCACTCAATACATCCATGGTAATAGGGAGTAGGGAGTGAGTGAACCATTTCAAACACATCTCTGGTCATCTCCGTTAGCCATCTTACTCGTCCTGATGCCATGTTCCATATGAGAACACTCAGCCTAATGTATTAAACTTCTACTTGTCCCGACAGTTAACAGATATAGACCCGGCGACAGTTACAGAGATAGAAACTATAAATAGATAGGCTTTGTTCGTAATAATTAAATTACAACCAGACAGACAACAAGGAGTTTGAGAACGGTAGGCTAATCTAATGTGCGAGCCAGCAATGGGTCAATGAGTGGTATTACTGCGCCCCTATGGGCAGGCGAGCGGTGGTGCGGAATGACGTAAAGCTCCTGTTAGAATACCGCGGGTCAAGTTACATTCTTATGTTCCCACATCTGTAACAGTCACCACTCGGAACCCGTCCGCCTGGAGCGACTACTTCTCCTGGGTTGAGTATGCTCACAACTCCCTGTCCAATGCCTCCACTGGTCTGTCCCCTTTTGAATGCTCTCTGGGCTACCAGCCACCATTGTTCCCTGAGCAGGAGGGGGAACTCACCGTGCCCTCAGTCCAGAGCCACATCCGTCGCTGCCGCAGGGTGTGGAGAGAGACCCGAACCGCCCTGCTCCGCTCTGCCCACCGCAGCCGGCGTAACGCGGATCGCCACCGGGTCCCAGCTCCAGCTTACCAACCAGGTCAGAGTGTATGGTTGTCCTCCAAGGACATCCCATTGCAAGCATCCTCCCGTAAGCTGACACCCCGGTACCTGGGCCCATACGTCATCGACAGCATAGTCAACCCCTCAGCGGTCAGGCTCAAGTTGCCTCCCGCCATGAGGATACATCCGACCTTCCATGTGTCCCGTATCAAGCCTGCCTCTGTAAGCCCACTGTGTCCACCAGGAGACCCGCCACCACCGGTCCGGATCATCGATGACAACCCTGCCTGGACGGTGCGGCGCTTGCTGAGGGTCCGTCGGCGGGGCCGGGGACTCCAGTATCTGGTAGACTGGGAGGGTTATGGGCCTGAGGAACGGAGTTGGGTTCCCCGCAGGTTCATTCTGGACCCGACTCTCATCCGGGATTTCCACCGTGACCATCCTGGCGAGCCCGGTCGGTCGCCAGGAGGCGCCCGTAGAGGGGGGGGTCCTGTCACGGCACCGCCGCGTCAGCCTCGTCCACCTCCTCAGCCCCCTGACCCTGGCCCGAGCCCCGGTTCTGACGCTGGTCCCCAGCCTGTCCCTGTCTCTCCAGTGTCGGACTCCGTTTCCCCCAGCACCTCCCAGAGCCTGCAGCGGGAACTGCGGGCACATCTGCGGTCACAAGCCAGACACGCCCCCGATCCACACCTGCCGTGCGTCACCTTGATTGCCTCTCCTCCACACCTCAACGCACCTGGTCCTGATCAGCCAATCGCCAGCAGGATAAGAAGCTGGTCCACACAGCCCTCTGTGCCAGATCGTTGACCAACCAACCTAGTGGGTACACGTCTCTAGCTCCCTGCCTCGTCTGTTTTTGAACCTTGCCTTACCCTGTTCTCCCTGTCTTCCCAGTATCCAGTTCCTGCCTGACCCACGCCTGTACGATTACCCTGCTCCTGCCTGACCCACACCTGTACGATTACCCCGCTCCTGCCTGACCCACGCCTGTACGACAACCCCGCTCCTAACTGACCCACGCCTGTACGACAACCCTGCTCCTGCCTGACCATCGCCTGTACGACTACCACGCTCCTGCCTGACCATCGCCTGTACGACTACCACGTCCCCGCCTGACCCACGCCTGTCTACGGACCACGTTACTGCCTGCCTCTCCCCGGATCTCAATAAACGTGCCTACGGGCTTTCACCCCAATCGTGTCTGCTCTTGGGTCCTCCATCAAAACCCTAACATTGGGTATGAAATGCTCTATACAAATACAGCTTTGATTGATTGATTGATACCACTTCATATCACAGCGAGCATACTGTAGCTATACAGCTCTTTACAACACAGGACAGTAGGTCTATACCTAGCTGTACAGCACTTTACAACATACAACAGTAGTCATATACCTACTGTAGCTACTGTATACAAGTACTTTACAATACAGCACAATAGACCTATACCTAGCAGCACATTAGGCCTATATTTAGATATACAGGACTTTCCAACACAGCACGGTAGGCCTAGCTGGATAACACTTTACCAAACAGAAACCAAAAGAATCAAGTATTATTATTATTATTATTATTATTATATTTATCTGCCCCAGTCTGACTGAAGTCCTATAAAGCAACTGGTTATTCACCAGATCACTGATGAAGAGGAGGTTCACCCAGGATCTCATATTACCCAGAGCCATCACTGCTAGTCCTCTAATCAACCAGTATCAACACATCATTTATATGACAACTTGGTTAAACAAAGCTCAGAGAGCAATATGTACTCTATTCTGTCTTCAATTGGGGGTGTTTTTGTCAAAGAATGAATACAGAATAATTGTAGAAAATTCTTACTCTAAAGTTTATCCCCATTATGGACTTACTTGTTTTCTCTAAGTCAGTGTGTCAAATCCAGAAGTCACTAGCTACTCTGATGAGGTGGAATGGATCACTGAATGTTTAAGTGTCTGCGTCAGCAACGTCTACTATGACATCATAAAAGCAATGGGAGATGTAACGTGGCGAGGCGCCCTCTAGTGGTCTTGATAGGGGTGTGGAAGTGTTGGAGTCGGACTGATGAGTGCATTTTTGAAATAGGATATCTACATTAGGTAAACACGGGTGTAATTATTAAAAAGGCGAGGTTGCTGCGAGTGGTTGCTAAGCAAAGCGTTCACTAAGTGTAGTCACAAGCACCAACCCCCCTCTCCCCCCACCGGGACGGCTCCCTCTCTCCTCCCCGATAGGTAGATTTGGGGAGCGTTCTTTGAGCGCGAAGGACGACCGAGAGGCGAGATTAGCGTTCGTTCAAGTAATAATAAAAAAAGAGTCCCATAGCCATTGAATTGGTAGTAGGCTATTTTGAGGTTGGTCATTTCTCCGAGTGAGAATTGTGAAGCGTGGCGAGTGAGCGTGAGAATAGGCTGCAATGCGTGTCTGAGACTTGGCAGCCCCGGGTTTCACTGATCTAGCGGTCAGTAAATTCGACCAAATTTCAAGAGGTGGACATCACTGGATTCATCTCGGCATACAGATAATTCAAGAGCAATTGACTCATGTTTACGAAGCACACCAACATAGTGCTCTGATCAGCTGCACTCTCCAGTGAAGTTCTCAAAACGCGACAGATGCCCGGATCCGTAGCCTAGATCTCATTGTATTACAGTAATTTAGCAGACGCGTTTATCCAAAGCAACTAACAATAATTGCATTTAACGTAGGAAAAGCCAATGTAGGCTACTAGCCTACTAGGCTACTTGCCAGAACTCACAAGTGCATCTCCTTTCTGAAACAAGTGACTAAGAGCATAATCTAGTGCTGAAGGCAAAGTGCAAGAATAGCAATCTAAAATACAATAGAGGGATCGTTGTAGTTCTCTCTGTAAAATAACTACAACGTAGACCTAAATTAAAGAAATAAAAAGTACCTTTGAGAAACCGCACATTATTGCGGCGGAATTTGATATCGTTAGTAGCCTAGTTTATGGCTTTGTCAATCCATTGATATCGATTTATAATTATTTCAAGTTTTTCTCCCAATGCAAAAGATGGGGCGGTTGTGTGAACCCAACCAGTAGAGAGCGTAGTTTTACGCTTTGGCTCCCTTGAACATAGATGGTGAAGTGGGCTATCTGGAGCGTACAGGGAACATAGTAGGCTAATGCTGATGATTTCTGTCACGGGCAGCATACACTGCATACCCTCAGTCCCCTAATATGTCTTATTTCATTTCAACTTGGCTATTAACTTGATAGAGCATGTTACATTTGAGCAATATGATGATAATATGGCTAAAAGGTAGGCTACAATATGTCACAGTGCACTGGCTACTGCTATCATGTACAGTACTCCTACACATAGTAACTTCAGTTTTACAAGATGCCACAGTGCACTGGCTACTGCTATCAATACGATACAGTACAGTGCTCCTTAAATACCTATGTTATATACAGATGCCCTCAGCTGCAGGTGTTAAGGGGTCAGGAGGTGAACCCAAGAGCAGACACGACGGCAGGATAAGGGGGAGAAGCCAAGATGGCGCGTTTAATTGGTTCAAGGTACAGTCCAGGGTTGGGCAGAGAATAGTCAATAATCCAGGCAGGGTACGGTACACGGGCAGGGTAGTCAGGCAGGCTGGGTTTGTTACACAGGCAGGGTAGTCGGACAGGCTGGGTTTGGTAGACGGGCAGGGTAGTCAGGCAGGCTGGGTTCAGGCAATGGCGGGAGTCCTGGAAGGGTAAACCAAAAACAAGACAGGTAAATAAAAAGCTCAGGGGACAAAAACGGTGGTTACAGTAGCAAGGTCAAAAACAGGCAAGGTAAAGGGAGCTAGAGCCGTGAGGTTACCACATGGGAATTCAACGATCTGGCGCCGCATGCTGTGTGGAGTGGCTTCTTAACCTCCTGGGCTGATGGGCTGCAGGTGGTGGCTGGCCAGGATGGGGTGCAATCACCGGAATGACCGGCAGCTGCTCACGCCGACGAGCCCGCAGTTCCCTCTGCGCCCTCTGGGAGGTGCCAGGGGACTCGTTCTCGGAGATAGGGTTAGGGGCAGGCAGAGAGGCAGGGTTAGAGGCATGGGTTGTGACAGGAGGATCATCTCCTTTGATGATTTTACCTCTTTTGAATACCACGCTATGTTCTTAAAATGCTAGCCCCCAGTTCTGGCAGTAACCGTGTATAGGCCTCCTAAACAATGCCCTGCCTTCTCTACCGAATATTCAGAACTCCTGTCCATTGTTACGGTTTCACCTCCACACACGCCCCCCTCCTCCGCCTCTCCACAACCCTCCACCTCTGTGCCTACCTCACACGCCCCCTGCAGCTCGGCACGGGCACTGAGGGCGCTCCAACGACAGCTGAAATGAGTTGAGCTGATGGGCGAATGAGCTTATGGCCTGATCACTGCACACCTGCTGCCACCTTCTCATGAACCCCCTCTACCTACAAGATGCCGGTTTCTCCAGCCATTCATCGCCAGATCTTCCCTAAGAAACGCCTGGCAAGTATCGTAGTTGTTAAACAAAGTATTTCTGCTTATATATGTGTTTGTGTGCTCTCTGGACCACCGCACCTCAAGGCTTACTTGTCTCTCCGTGTTCCCTACAGAACGACCAGGTATGCTGTGATCCGGCTTGCCTGCCCATCACTCTGCCCGCCACCCACTGCAGCTGCTCCAACCGGCCTCAACCTCCAGCCTGCCAGGCTCCCAACCTGAGCCATCCGGGCACTACCTTCCCTCCCAGCTCCAGCAATAAACGCACTGCTGGGCAAAGAGCTTCCTGCCTCCTGTGTCGTGCATTTGAGCCCCGTAGCTAACTAGCCTTAACAGTCCATCATCCATACAAATTATGACACCCTTGATCTAGTGATTACTAAGGGCCTGACTATCACTGTCGTCTCTATTAGTGACCTCGCTCTCTCTGACCATTTCTGTATCTTCTTCACTGCATTGGTTCCTAAAGTCAAAAGTAGTACTAGCGCTTTATCAAGAAACATTATCTTACCTCCGCAGTATCCGATAGTTTTAGAGAAATAATGATCACAAACAATTTATCAACTCCAGAAGTGGGGCCGTCAGGCACTATTGAAGACTTAGCATCCGCCTTTAACACCAGAGTAGGGGCAGCCTTGGATTCTGTAGCACCTATTAAACTGAAAAAGATCACAGCCAATCATAAAGCTCCATGGCGAAATGAGGAAACAATTCAACTAAAGAGAACCTGCAGAAGATCTGAGCGTATATGGAGAAAGACCAAGCTACAGGTCCACCATGATATTCTCAAAGAACATCTCGCTGCCTTTGATAAAGCAATAAGAAATGCAAGGAAAGACCACTTCTCAAAATTCATATCTATCAACCGCAATAATTCAAGAGTGCTCTTCTCAACAATTGATAGCCTAATAAACCCTGCCGTAAAAACACCAGATAACCTGCTCTCTACCTCCAAATGTGAGGAATTTGCAGCTTACTTCAGAGATAAGATTATGAATATTAGGAGGAAAGTCACCCAGGAAAGGCCATGCATCCTGTTCACAGATCCTCTTCCTCCATGTAATGGACATATGAGCTTGTTTACACTGGTGGACACAGAAATGTTGAGAAAAGTAGTATCCAAACTCAAATCCTCCACAAGCCTGCTGAAGAAAAACAACTTAGACACTTCAGTCCTTAGCAATTTTAGACCAATCTCCAACCTTCCCTTTTTGAGTAAAATTCTGGAAACTATTGTTTTCAAACAGATAAATGATTTTCAAACAGATTAATGATTTCCTAGCTACAAGTTCTACGCTTGACCTTTTCCAGTCCGGCTTTCGCGCCCATCATAGCACAGAGACGGCATTAGTCAAAGTTGTAAATGACCTCAGAATTAATGCTGACTCCAAAGAGCTCTCTGTTCTCATCCTCCTGGACCTTTTGCAGCCTTTGATACTATAGATTATGCAATCCTCATCAAAAGACTGGAGAAGTGGGTTGGCCTCTCCGGTCCAGTCCTTAATTGGCTTAGGACCTATCTAACCGGTCGTGATTTCTTTGTTGCCCTCGGTGACCATAGCTCCGGAAAGATCCCTATGACCTGTGGGGTGCCCCAAGAATCGATCCTAGGACCTCTACTCTTCAGCCTGTACATGGTGCCCCTTGGCAGTGTCATCAGGAGGCACAACATTAGCTACCATAGCTACGCAGATGATACCCAACTCTATATTTCTGTAACACCCAGTAACTACAGCTTGATTGACTGCCTTGTCAAGTGTATTACGGATATAAATGTATGGATGTCACATAATTTCCTCGAACTAAACCAGGACAAAACAGAAGTACTGATCATTGGAGAAAAAGCTGAAAGAGAGAAACTATCTGCACATTTAAAAACTCTGAAAATTTACACCAAATGCCAGGCTAAAAACCCAGGTGTCATACTTGACTCAGATCTTAATTTCGAAAACCAGATCATGAATATTACAAAGACATCTTTTTACCACTTAAGGAACTGTCACGGCACCGCCGCGTCAGCCTCGTCCACCTCCTCAGCCCCCTGACCCCGGCCCGAGCCCCGGTTCTGACGCTGGTCCCCAGCCTGTCCCCCAGCCTGACCCTGTCTCTCCAGTGCCGGACTCCGTTTCCCCCAGCACCTCCCAGAGCCTGCAGCGGGAACTGCGGGCACGTCTGCGGTCACAAGCCAGACACGCCCCCGATCCACACCTGCCGTGCGTCACCTTGATTGCCTCTCCTCCACACCTCAACGCACCTGGTCCTGATCAACCAATCGCCAGCAGGATAAGAAGCCGGTCCACACAGCCCTCTGTGCCAGATCGTTGACCAACCCAGTGGGTAACACGACTCCAGCTAAATCCCTACTCCTTACTCGAGCCTGTCTCACCGTTCTTTGTTTTCATTCATCCTAGTTAACCTGCCTGACCCACGCCTGCCTGAGGACCACAAACCTGCCTGACCCACGCCTGTCTGACTACCACGCTCCTGCCTGACCCACGCCTGCCTGAGGACCACAAACCTGCCTGACCCACGCCTGTCTGACTACCACGCTCCTGCCTGACCCACGCCTGCCTGAGTACCACGCTCCTGCCTGACCCACGCCTGTCTGAGTACCACGCTCCTGCCCGACCCACGCCTGTCTGACTACCACGTCCCTGCCTGACCCCCGCTTGCCTCTCCGACCTGATCCTGCCTGGCCATACCAAATAAACACGCCTCCGGGCTTCACCTCCAAGCCATTTTTGAGTCTGCTTTTGGGTCCTCCTCCGCTAGCTCTAACAGAACGATCTGGCCACAAATGGACCCAGCGGACTCCCTTCGCCAAGCCATCACCAGCCAGGGCCTCGTCGTTGGACAACATGCGAATGCTCTCCGTGAGACCCGAGCCGTCGTGGAACGGCTTGGTACGGGGATGCAGACACTCTCTGAGCAGACCGCCCAGACAGAGCGCAACCTGCAGTCCATCGCCCAGACCCTAGCAACCCTCAGTGAGTAGGTGGGCCGGTTAGTCGTTCTCCCGGCCCCGGAAGACAACCCCGTTGCTGGCCTTGCCCCTGCCGCTGAACGTGATGCCCCAGGGGTGTTACACCGGCGGGAGCCAAACCTCTCTAACCCCAAGCCCTATGACGGCGACGTAGTGCAGTGCTCCACATTTCTCATGCAGTGTGATTTTATTTTTACTCACCAGCCCAGCAGGTACTCCCAGGATTCTGAGAAGATCGCGTTTGTGTCCAGCCATCTCACTGGCCAGCCGCTTGGCTGGTTCGAGGCCACATGGAGGGCCAAGGCTTCCTGTCTGAATTCCTACAGCGCGTTCTGCTCCGAGTTCAGAAAGGTGTTTGACCATCCACTCCTGGGCCACGATTCCGCCTCTCGCCTTATGCGCATTCAGCAGGGAAGCCATAGTGTTGCCGAGTACTCTATCGAGTTCAGAATACTAGCAGCGGATAGTGGATGGAATGACGCGGCGCTACAGTCAGCCTTTCAAGCGGGTCTGTCTGAGTCTCTTAAGGACGAGTTGGCACTCAGAGATGAGCCGGCTTCTCTCGATCTCCTGATTTCCCTTGCTGTCAAGATAGACAACCGCCTTCGAGAGCGCAGGAAAGAGAGGAATCTCCGCGCTCCTACTCCCGCAGTTCGGGTCGCTAGTCAGCGCTTTCCCAGTCTACCGCCTCAAACTTCCCCGGGTCCTAACAATGAAACGGTCCCCTTTCAGCCGGCCTCGATATCCCCTGCCTCAGACGAACTCATGCAGCTAGGCGGAGCACGCCTAACCGAGGCGGAACGCGCCCGTAGGGTAAATGAGCGCCTCTGTTTTTACTGCGGCCAGCCCGGACACAGCCGCGTGTCCTGCCCCGTTCGGCCAAAAGCCCACGCTCGCCAGTGAAAGTGGGATCACTGGTGAGCGGTGCTTCGTCTCCCACACCCCCTCCCAGGCAGTCTAGGACCGCCGGAGCCGGTTTGAATGTGATGTCCTCCGCCGATGCCCTGGGGCGCATGCACCTCGAGGCCACTATTATTGTTAATCGGCAGTCCTTCACTGTACCCGCTCTGGTTGATTCCGGGGCCGACGACTGCTTTATCGACTCTCAGTTGGTCCGTCAAGCTGGCATCACCACCATACCCCGTGACACCCCCATTGACGTCCATGACCTGAGTGGCGGGCTCTTAGCCAACGTTTCCCATGTCACCGAGCCTCTTGATGTGGTTCTGTCAGGTAACCACCATGAGTCCATGTCCCTCCTAGTCATCTCCTCGTCTCTAAGCCCCATTGTTCTGGGTCAGCCCTGGTTGAGACGTCACAACCCACACATTGACTGGATCGCCAATAAGGTGAGTGGCTGGAGCCCCTACTGCCATAACACCTGTCTCACGTCGGCCCTGCCGCCTGCTGAGGGCGCCATCGCCCCATTTGGACCCCCAGACCTGTCCATAGTCCCTCCCGAGTACCATGACATTGGGGAGGTGTTCAGTACGCAGCGGGCCCTTACTCTGCCACCCCACCGCCCTTATGATTGCTCCATTGAACTCCTCCCTGGAGCCCCCTTGCCATCTGGGCGTTTGTTCAACCTGTCCAGGCCTGAACGGGAAGCTATGGAGATCTACATCTGTGACTCCCTGGCATCAGGCATCATGAAGCCCTCGTCCTCTCCGGTAGGTGCTGGATTCTTTTTTGTGGCCAAGAAGGACGGCACCTTGTGACCCTGCATCGACTACCGGGCCCTAAATAGCATAACGGTGAGGAACAAGTACTCTCTGCCCCTCCTCGCCTCTGCCTTTGAACCCCTCCAGGGAGCTACCATATTCTCCAAACTCGATCTTAGAAACGCGTATCACCTGGTCCGTATCAGAGAGGGAGATGAATGGAAAACAGCGTTCAACACCCCGCTCGGACACTTCGAGTACCGTGTCATGCCATTTGGACTTACCAACGCCCCTGCAGTATTCCAGGCCCTGATAAATGACAATCCTCCGGGACTTCCTCCACCGCTGTGTTTTTGTCTATCTAGACGACATCCTAATTTTTTCTCGCTCCCATGAGGAACACATCGCACATGTCAGACAGGTTCTCCAGAGGCTTCTGGAGAATAAGCTGTTTGTGAAAGCTGAGAAGTGTGAATTCCACGTCACCTCTGTGCAGTTCCTGGGCTTCCTCATCGGCAGTGGCCAGGTGCAGGCTACCCCCGAGAAGATCAGGGCGGTGGTGAGCTGGCCTGTCCCCAAGAACCGTAAGGACCTCCAGAGGTTCCTAGGATTTGCCAATTTCTACAGGCGCTTCATCCGCAACTACAGCCGGGTGGCCGCTCCCATGACCGCGCTCACCTCCAAGAACGTCCCCTTCTCGTGGACCCCCGAGGCGGGGGCGGCCTTCGATGAGCTGAAGAGGCTCTTCACGTCTGCTCCGGTCCTCACCCAGCCTGATCCCTCTCTCCAGTTTATTGTGGAGGTCGACGCGTCGGACAGTGGAGTGGGGGCAGTGCTGTCCCAGCGATCACCCACTGATGGTAAAATCCACCCCTGTGCGTTCTTCTCCCGCCGGCTGGAGCCCGCGGAGCGTAACTACGACGTGGGCAATAAGGAACTGCTTGCTGTCCAGCTAGCCCTTGAGGAGTGGAGGCACTGGTTGGAGGGAGCTGAGGTGCCTTTCATTGTGTGGACTGACCACAAGAATCTGACCTACATCGAGAATGCCAAGAGACTGAACCCGCGGCAAGCCAGGTGGGCTCTGTTTTTTGGTCGTTTCAATTTTACCATCACCTATCGTCCAGGATCCCGCAATGTCAAGCCTGACGCCCTGTCTCGCCAGTATGCTCCCCCAAACCAGGACACTGACGAACCAGACACCATCCTTCCTCCCTCATGTGTGGTGGCCGCTGTAACTTGGGAGATCGAAGGATTGGTGAAGGAGGCCCAGAGGACCCAGCCTGACCCAGGTAACGGCCCTGTTAACTGCCTGTTTGTCCCTGACCATGTCCGTCCCCAGGTCCTCCAGTGGGTTCATGCCTCCCAGTTTGCCTGCCATCCGGGGTCCAGCCGCACTCTAGCCCTTCTCAGGAGACGGTTCTGGTGGCCCTCCATGGCCCAGGACACCAGGGAGTACGTCCGGGCCTGCACGGTGTGTGCACAGAGCAAGGCCTCGCACCAACCCGCCTCCAGTCTGCTGCGCCCCCTGCCGGTCCCTGGTCGCCCGTGGAGCCACATAGGTCTGGACTTCGTGACTGGACTGCCCCCTTCCCAGGGTAACACCACCATACTGACTATTGTGGACCGTTTTTCCAAGTCCGTCCATTTTGTGCCTCTGCCCAAGCTCCCCTCTGCGTCTGAGACTGTTGACCTTCTGGTGACCCACGTGGTCCGGCTCCATGGCATCCCTGCGGACATCGTTTCTGACCGAGGTCCACAGTTCACTTCCCAGGTGTGGAGGGAGTTTTGTCGGGCCATTGGGGCTTCGGTTAGTCTGTCCTCGGGTTACCATCCCCAGACCAATGGGCAAGCCGAGCGAGCCAACCAATACCTGGGGAACGCCCTGCGCTGTGTCACTGGTCGTAACCCCGCTACCTGGAGCCGATACCTCCCCTGGGTGGAGTATGCCCATAACTCCCTTCCTAGCTCTTCCACTGGCTTGTCTCCATTTGAATGCTCCCTGGGTTATCTACCACCTCTATTCCCTGAGCAGGAGGAGGAGCTCGCCGTGCCCTCAGTCCAGGTCCATCTCCGCCGCTGCCACAAGGTGTGGAGGGATGCCCGAGGTGCGCTTGTTCGTTCCACCCGTCGGAGCCAGCACCAGGCAGACCGCCATCGGACCCCGGCCCCTGTCTACCAGCCCGGCCAGGCGGTCTGGCTCTCCTCCAAGGACATCCCCCTGCGGGCCTCGTCACGTAAGCTCACGCCCCGCGACATTGTTCCTTACAAGATAGACAGTGTGGTTAACCCTTCTGCTGTCAGACTGCAGCTGCCCCCGTCCATGAGGATACATCCCACATTCCATGTCTCCCGTGTTAAGCCTGCTCCTGTCAGCCCTCTGTGCCCGCCAGGCGACACCCCGCCACCTGTCCGGATCATCGACGACCAGCCGGCCTGGACTGTCCGACAGCTCCTGGGGGCCCGTCGGCGGGGTCGGGGTTTGCACTACCTTGTGGACTGGGAGGGCTATGGGCCCGAGGAGCGGTGCTGGGTGCCCCGTAGGTTCATCCTGGACCCCTCTCTTATCCGGGATTTCCACCGTGACCATCCTGGCCAGCCCGGTCGGTCGCCAGGTGGCGCCCGTAGAGGGGGGGGTCCTGTCACGGCACCGCCGCGTCAGCCTCGTCCACCTCCTCAGCCCCCTGACCCCGGCCCGAGCCCCGGTTCTGACGCTGGTCCCCAGCCTGTCCCCTAGCCTGATCCTGTCTCTCCAGTGCCGGACTCCGTTTCCCCCAGCACCTCCCAGAGCCTGCAGCGGGAACTGCGGGCACGTCTGCGGTCACAAGCCAGACACGCCCCCGATCCACACCTGCCGTGCGTCACCTTGATTGCCTCTCCTCCACACCTCAACGCACCTGGTCCTGATCAACCAATCGCCAGCAGGATAAGAAGCCGGTCCACACAGCCCTCTGTGCCAGATCGTTGACCAACCCAGTGGGTAACACGACTCCAGCTAAATCCCTACTCCTTACTCGAGCCTGTCTCACCGTTCTTTGTTTTCATTCATCCTAGTTAACCTGCCTGACCCACGCCTGCCTGAGGACCACGAACCTGCCTGACCCACGCCTGTCTGACTACCACGCTCCTGCCTGACCCACGCCTGCCTGAGTACCACGCTCCTGCCTGACCCACGCCTGCCTGAGTACCACGCTCCTGCCTGACCCACGCCTGTCTGAGTACCACGCTCCTGCCCGACCCACGCCTGTCTGACTACCACGTCCCTGCCTGACCCCCGCTTGCCTCTCCGACCTGATCCTGCCTGGCCATACCAAATAAACACGCCTCCGGGCTTCACCTCCAAGCCATTTTTGAGTCTGCTTTTGGGTCCTCCTCCGCTAGCCCTAACAGGAACATTGCCATGGTGCAACCCTTTCTCTCTCAGGCTGACACCGAAAGACTAATGCATACTTTCATCACAAGCAGGCTGGACTACTGCAATGCTCTACTATAAGGCCTACCAAAGAAAGCAATCTCTAAGCTACAAATGATACAGAATGCTGCAGGACGAGTCCTCACTAAGACTAGACGAAGGGCACACATCACACCAGCCTTAAAATCACTACACTGGTTACCTGTCAACTCTAGAATAGACTTTAAAATACTATTACTAGTCTATAAATCTCTCCACAGTCACGCACCAGAAAACATTTCAGACATGCTTGTCAGGTACATGCCCAACAGACCACTCAGATCCTCAGGTACTGAACTCGTAACTGTCCCAAAAGCCAGGACCAAGAAAGACGGAGAGGCAGCTTTTAGTTATTATGCCCCCAACCTCTGGAACACCCTGCCGGAGTGCCTAAGAAGGGTCGAAACAACGGAGGTCTTCAAGCAAGATCTCAAGACGTACCTTTTTGGCCTAACCTACAATCACTAGCCAGGACCTTGAGACACAGAAAGGCAGCCTCAAACCTACCTGTGAATCCTCTGTATACATTGGTGTATATCCTGCTATGCACTCTATGTATATCAAGTTGTGTACAGAAGCTGGTTGCCCTGAAACAGGCTTGTTCTGTTCTGATATCTGTGTTGCTTCAAAGGCTCAGCATGCTACTAACCGTTTTCTGTCTCCCCTAGTGCCTCTCTCTCTCCCTCCTACCTTCTAACCAGGTCCAGTGGATGCCCCACTGTCACCCGCACACCACCCTGAGTCCGATAGATACCCCCGTGTCAGCTGTGGATGTCGTAGTATTTAGTTAACACACACACACACACGTACACACATCAGTCCACATCCGGCTTAGGCCTGGACCTGGGCCCAGTCCCCCTTCCCCTCACCCTAACCCGGGTCCGTATCCTTTTCCTACCCCCTCTCTACCCCAACCCCTGCCTCTATCTGGGCCCAGGCACATTCACGCACACACAGACATACACCAGTGTTTGCCAAGTCTCTCCTATTATGTTTTTAGCCTCTCTTACTCTGAAAATGTAATTTAATGTAATTTATTGCTTTATAAATGTTCTTAGCCGGTAGACAAACATACTCCAGGAGCTTGCTCGATTTCCTTGTTGAGAGGGGTCAGGGAAGAATTTGTACAGCTCACTTTTTGCTTCCCTCTGGAATATGTAGGGATGGGATGTACAGTATCCCCACCTCCCTTGTTCTCTGTAAAGCGCATTGTGTTGCCTCTGGGTATGAAATGCGCTATACAAATACAGCTTTGATTGATTGATTGATTGATACCACTTCATATCACAGCGAGCATACTGTAGCTATACAGCTCTTTACAACACAGGACAGTAGGTCTATACCTAGCTGTACAGCACTTTACAACATACAACAGTAGTCATATACCTACTGTAGCTACTGTATACAAGTACTTTACAATACAGCACAATAGACCTATACCTAGCAGCACATTAGGCCTATATTTAGATATACAGGACTTTCCAACACAGCACGGTAGGCCTAGCTGGATAACACTTTACCAAACAGAAACCAAAAGAATCAAGTATTATTATTATTATTATTATTATATTTATCTTCCCCAGTCTGACTGAAGTCCTATAAAGCAACTGGTTATTCACCAGATCACTGATGAAGAGGAGGTTCACCCAGGATCTCATATTACCCAGAGCCATCACTGCTAGTCCTCTAATCAACCAGTATCAACACATCATTTATATGACAACTTGGTTAAACAAAGCTCAGAGAGCAATATGTACTCTATTCTGTCTTCAATTGGGGGTGTTTTTGTCAAAGAATGAATACAGAATAATTGTAGAAAATTCTTACTCTAAAGTTTATCCCCATTATGGACTTACTTGTTTTCTCTAAGTCAGTGTGTCAAATCCAGAAGTCACTAGCTACTCTGATGAGGTGGAATGGATCACTGACTGTTTAAGTGTCTGCGTCAGCAACGTCTACTATGACATCATAAAAGCAATGGGAGATGTAACGTGGCGAGGCGCCCTCTAGTGGTCTTGATAGGGGTGTGGAAGTGTTGGAGTCGGACTGATGAGTGCATTTATGAAATAGGATATCTACATTAGGTAAACACGGGTGTAATTATTAAAAAGGCGAGGTTGCTGCGAGTGGTTGCTAAGCAAAGCGTTCACTAAGTGTAGTCACAAGCACCAACCCCCCTCTCCCCCCACCGGGACGGCTCCCTCTCTCCTCCCCGATAGGTAGATTTGGGGAGCGTTCTTTGAGCGCAAAGGACGACCGAGAGGCGAGATTAGCGTTCGTTCAAGTAATAATAAAAAAAGAGTCCCATAGCCATTGAATTGGTAGTAGGCTATTTTGAGGTTGGTCATTTCTCCGAGTGAGAATTGTGAAGCGTGGCGAGTGAGCGTGAGAATAGGCTGCAATGCGTGTCTGAGACTTGGCAGCCCCGGGTTTCACTGATCTAGCGGTCAGTAAATTCGACCAAATTTCAAGAGGTGGACATCACTGGATTCATCTCGGCATACAGATAATTCAAGAGCAATTGACTCATGTTTACGAAGCACACCAACATAGTGCTCTGATCAGCTGCACTCTCCAGTGAAGTTCTCAAAACGCGACAGATGCCCGGATCCGTAGTAGCCTAGATCTCATTGTATTACAGTAATTTAGCAGACGCGTTTATCCAACTACTCCTATACTCCTACACATAGTAACTTCAGTTTTACAAGATGCCACAGTGCACTGGCTACTGCTATCAATACGATACAGTACAGTGCTCCTAAAATACCTATGTTATATACAGATGCCCTCAGCTGCAGGATCATCTCCTTTGATGATTTTACCTCTTTTGAATACCACGCTATGTTCTTAAAATGCTAGCCCCCAGTTCTGGCAGTAACAGTGTATAGGCCTCCTAAACAATGCCCTGCCTTCTCTACCGAATATTCAGAACTCCTGTCCATTGTTACGGTTTCACCTCCACACACGCCCCCCTCCTCCGCCTCTCCACAACCCTCCACCTCTGTGCCTACCTCACACGCCCCCTGCAGCTCGGCATGGGCACTGAGGGCGCTCCAACGACAGCTGAAATGAGTTGAGCTGATGGGCGAATGAGCTTATGGCCTGATCACTGCACACCTGCTGCCACCTTCTCATGAACCCCCTCTACCTACAAGATGCCGGTTTCTCCAGCCATTCATCGCCAGATCTTCCCTAAGAAACGCCTGGCAAGTATCGTAGTTGTTAAACAAAGTATTTCTGCTTATATATGTGTTTGTGTGCTCTCTGGACCACCGCACCTCAAGGCTTACTCGTCTCTCCGTGTTCCCTACAGAACGACCAGGTATGCTGTGATCCGGCTTGCCTGCCCATCACTCTGCCCGCCACCCACTGCAGCTGCTCCAACCGGCCTCAACCTCCAGCCTGCCAGGCTCCCAACCTGAGCCATCCGGGCACTACCTTCCCTCCCAGCTCCAGCAATAAACGCACTGCTGGGCAAAGAGCTTCCTGCCTCCTGTGTCGTGCATTTGAGCCCCGTAGCTAACTAGCCTTAACAGTCCATCATCCATACAAATTATGACACCCTTGATCTAGTGATTACTAAGGGCCTGACTATCACTGTCGTCTCTATTAGTGACCTCGCTCTCTCTGACCATTTCTGTATCTTCTTCACTGCATTGGTTCCTAAAGTCAAAAGTAGTACTAGCGCTTTATCAAGAAACATTATCTTACCTCCGCAGTATCCGATAGTTTTAGAGAAATAATGATCACAAACAATTTATCAACTCCAGAAGTGGGGCCGTCAGGCACTATTGAAGACTTAGCATCCGCCTTTAACACCAGAGTAGGGGCAGCCTTGGATTCTGTAGCACCTATTAAACTGAAAAAGATCACAGCCAATCATAAAGCTCCATGGCGAAATGAGGAAACAATTCAACTAAAGAGAACCTGCAGAAGATCTGAGCGTATATGGAGAAAGACCAAGCTACAGGTCCACCATGATATTCTCAAAGAACATCTCGCTGCCTTTGATAAAGCAATAAGAAATGCAAGGAAAGACCACTTCTCAAAATTCATATCTATCAACCGCAATAATTCAAGAGTGCTCTTCTCAACAATTGATAGCCTAATAAACCCTGCCGTAAAAACAACAGATAACCTGCTCTCTACCTCCAAATGTGAAGAATTTGCAGCTTACTTCAGAGATAAGATTATGAATATTAGGAGGAAAGTCACCCAGGAAAGGCCATGCATCCTGTTCACAGATCCTCTTCCTCCATGTAATGGACATATGAGCTTGTTTACACTGGTGGACACAGAAATGTTGAGAAAAGTAGTATCCAAATGTAACAGGATTAATATTGTTCCACTAGATCTTCTTATTGTATAACTTTAATTATTATTATTTTCCTTGGGTTTCTGCTCGCCTTTTATTTTAATTGGTTGATTTATTATACACAGGGCTGGGGATTGGTTTTGGGGTATCTGGGGGCGTGACCTTGTGGGGTTAACTGTCTGCGCATCTATATTTCCTTCTCTTTTGCTGAGTATATGGGTGCAACAAGGTCAGTGCTGTCGGTCTGTCTAAGCTAATCTTGTGACAGTACTTAGTCTGCTGTTATAATGTATGTAACCCCCCCCCTGGGAGATTTGAAGTATTTCATATTGAATGAGTTATGTTAGACTTGAGGTCACTTTTATTTCACATAAGAATATAAAAAGAATGTTTCCCTGTTTTCATGACTGCAGGGTTAGCCAACGAGCAACGAACAATTGCCAGAGGCTAATGTGTTCTCGTGCCCTGTCTACATGTCATGCAGGTATGCCATGTTTTTGGATTGCTTCCTGATGTATTATTTCAATTTAGTATTTTTACTTTGGCGATGCAGAAACGTGTGTGTATGTAAATAGTTATGTATATTTGTATGGCTGTGGTAGTTCGCGCGGCCTCGTGTTGTGCATAACTAGCTCTTTTGCTGAGTATATGGGTGCAACAAGGGTTAGCCAACGAGCAACGAACAATTGCCAGAGGCTAATGTGTTCTCGTGCCCTGTCTACATGTCATGCAGATGTCCATGCAGGAACAGTCAACAATAAAAGAGATATTTGAATGCACGTCGTCCTCCAGTGTGCTCCGTAAACACAACGCAGATTGAGCCTGGCTACACAAACTCAAATCCTCCACAAGCCTGCTGAAGAAAAACAACTTAGACACTTCAGTTCTTAGCAATTTTAGACCAATCTCCAACCTTCCCTTTTTGAGTAAAATTCTGGAAACTATTGTTTTCAAACAGATTAATGATTTTCAAACAGATTAATGATTTCCTAGCTACAAGTTCTACGCTTGACCTTTTCCAGTCCGGCTTTCGCGCCCATCATAGCACAGAGACGGCATTAGTCAAAGTTGTAAATGACCTCAGAATTAATGCTGACTCCAAAGAGCTCTCTGTTCTCATCCTCCTGGACCTTTTGCAGCCTTTGATACTATAGATTATGCAATCCTCATCAAAAGACTGGAGAAGTGGGTTGGCCTCTCCGGTCCAGTCCTTAATTGGCTTAGGACCTATCTAACCGGTCGTGATTTCTTTGTTGCCCTCGGTGACCATAGCTCCGGAAAGATCCCTATGACCTGTGGGGTGCCCCAAGAATCGATCCTAGGACCTCTACTCTTCAGCCTGTACATGGTGCCCCTTGGCAGTGTCATCAGGAGGCACAACATTAGCTACCATAGCTACGCAGATGATACCCAACTCTATATTTCTGTAACACCCAGTAACTACAGCTTGATTGACTGCCTTGTCAAGTGTATTACGGATATAAATGTATGGATGTCACATAATTTCCTCGAACTAAACCAGGACAAAACAGAAGTACTGATCATTGGAGAAAAAGCTGAAAGAGAGAAACTATCTGCACATTTAAAAACTCTGAACATTTTCACCAAATGCCAGGCTAAAAACCCAGGTGTCTTACTTGACTCAGATCTTAATTTCGAAAACCACATCATGAATATTACAAAGACATCTTTTTACCACTTAAGGAACTTTCACGGCACCGCCGCGTCAGCCTCGTCCACCTCCTCAGCCCCCTGACCCCGGCCCGAGCCCCGGTTCTGACGCTGGTCCCCAGCCTGTCCCCCAGCCTGACCCTGTCTCTCCAGTGCCGGACTCCGTTTCCCCCAGCACCTCCCAGATCCTGCAGCGGGAACTGCGGGCACGTCTGCGGTCACAAGCCAGACACGCCCCCGATCCACACCTGCCGTGCGTCACCTTGATTGCCTCTCCTCCACACCTCAACGCACCTGGTCCTGATCAACCAATCGCCAGCAGGATAAGAAGCCGGTCCACACAGCCCTCTGTGCCAGATCGTTGACCAACCCAGTGGGTAACACGACTCCAGCTGGGGGGTCACGTGACCAAGATCAAGATGGCAGCTTAGCTGAGAAGCTCCAAACTACCGTACACTATTTTAATTAAAATCCCTACTATAGACTGCAAAGTTTGTAGATAGAACATTGGTGTAGACATGCCAAACACTTCTGCAACCAAGCAGTGTGATATTTTCACCGCAAAAGGGCGCAAGGCTGGTACTAAAACAAAGACGAGCACATCGAGCGACACTGAGACTAGCGATGGCGCTAATGCAGAAGCTAGCACCATGGCTAATATAGCTGACGTTTTGAGCGAGTTGAAATCGCTCCGAGCAGACTTCGGAACAAAGTTAGATAATATCGACGCCCGTCTAACTGGCATGGCTAACTCAATGGCTGCGTTGGAAGGCAAAGTGACAGATGTACAACGAGATGTCTCCTCCAATGCAGCCCGTATTGAAGAAGCAGAGGGACGCATAAATGAGGCGGAAAAAACGGTTGGAAAAACGGAAGCTGCACTAGACGCGGCCAACAAGCGGATCGCTTACCTTGAATCTAAGACGGAGGACCTGGAGAACCGGGGCAGAAGAAAGAACATTCGACTCTTTGGTCTGCGAGAGGGGGCCGAGGGCCAAAAGCCGCTCTTCGACTTTGTCAACGAAATGCTTCCACGATGGCTGGGTCACCCTGACAAGTCGTTCACATTGGAGCACAGAGCAGTCCTCATTCGCTTCTTGAAGTTCCAGGAGAAGGAGTTTGTCTATCGTGAATCAAGACGGCGAGAGATCACACACGACGAATTTAAGATAACATTCGCGCAGGATCTCTCGGCGGAGACCGTTCGAATCCGGAGGGGATTTAATCCAGTTACGAAGCTGTTTGTCGACATCAAAGCCTTCCGTGGGTTCCAACACAACCCCTGCAAGCTTAGAGTGTTGCACAGCGGCAAGATCCATCTTTTCTCAACGCCGCAGGAAGCTGAAAGGTTCTATAAAAGCATTACTTAAGTTCTTTGTTTAGAGAACAGACCTATTATAGTTGGGTTGGTTTTGTTTACACATTTATCGTCGATGGTTATTAGACCAGATATTGTTTAACATGGTCAAATCGTACTGTCTTATATTTCACAAAGGAAAAATTACTATACCAAGTTGAAAGTGTAGAGAACAGACTTCATAATTAGGTTGATTTTGTTTACATATTTAGCAGTCGATGTTTATTAGACCAGATATTGTTTAACATGGTCAACTCGTACTGTCTTATATTTCAAAAGGGGAAAATTACAATACCAAGTTGAAAGTGTATGGTTTGTGGGCACGGATTGTTTTGTTGACTCAGGGTCCAGTTACGCTGACTAGTTGCTCCTCCTACTGTGGATCAGCGTCCCTCAAAGTTTTACTTAAAGGGTTAGGGTATAGGCATTTCAATTGGGGAAATGCTGGGGCTGAGAACAGGACTGTTCAAAGCATTGTGTTTGTGTGTGTGGGTGGGGGGTGGTAGGGGGGGTTTGTGTTTGTGTGTGTGTGCACTTGCATCTATTTTATTTCACTTGTTTTTTATAATTTCACAACTTTACAATAGCATGGGATAATCATTTATGGAGAGAACAAAACAGAAAAATAGTTTAGATATTGAAATTACAAGTTGGAATGTCCGGGGAATGAGAAAACTGGCCAAACTGAAACAGGTATTAGATAGGATCAAATATCTCAAATCTAAGATAGTCTTTCTACAGGAATCCCATTTGATTGCTTCAGACGTACAGTTTTTGAGGAGGAGATGGCCTGGCCAGGTGTTTCATGCTTGCTATACTGCTCATGCAAGGGGTGTGGTGGTCCTTGTACATAAATCAATACCATTTCAGGTCACAAAAACGACCCAAGACCCATTTGGAAGGTATATTATTGTTCAAGGCAATATTCTGTCACAAAAACTCAATCTTATAAATGTGTATGGCCCTAATGAGGACAACCCATTATTTTTCCAAAGACTATTTCTAACTGTGTCGGCCTTGGAGGGACTTCATATTATCGGAGGGGATTTTAATTGTGCCCTTGATCCAGGGATGGATAGATCCACCCAAATTGACACAGCTCATGTACAAACTAGAAAAACTCTGACTACCTATATGAATGATTTAGGATTAATTGAAGTGTGGAGAACACTGAATCCTAACAAAAGAGAATACTCTTGTTACTCAGGCTCATATAAGACTCATTCACGCATTGATTATTTTTTAATTTCTGTGGAACTACTGTCTAATGTCAAAAAATGCTGGTACAATAGTATTGTTATTAGTGATCATGCAACAATATCTATGGAGATCCATTTAGGTAGGTTTGAGGTTTGCTCAAGATGGAGGTTACAAGTTTATTTGTTACAGGATCCAGCCTTTGTTAATTTTGTGGAAAGTTGCATTGATAAGTATTTTGAACTAAATACAGACGAAACAACGGCGAGCATCAGATGGGAAGCATTTAAAGCCTATATAAGAGGTGAAATTATCAGTTACACAAGTTCTAAAACTAAACGGCACACCCAAGAATTACGAACGTTAGAAAACCAGATTAAGAAAGCTGAGATCGAAATTTATAATAACAATGACCCTGAACAATTACATAGTCTATCTGTTATGAGAGCTAGTTATGATAAATTAACAACTGACAAAGTAGCTAAAAGTCTAATGTGGACTAAACAAACATATTATGACCAGGGGGAGAAAGCTGGTAAACTACTGGCCTGGAGGATAAAGAAAATGCAAGCTGAGAGAGCAATCACTAGTGTGAATTCTGTGTCTGGCAAATTGACTAGGGATCCATTAGAGATAAATAATAATTTTAGAGATTTTTATAAATTGATATACGAATCTGAATATACAGAAAATAGAGAAGCTCAGAATATATTTCTTGACCAGTTGCAATTTCGGACCATATCAGAGGATGACAAAATAGCACTGGATAGTTCATTAACAATATCAGACATTTGTGAAGCTATAGGCGATATTAATAGCGGTAAAGCACCCGGACCGGATGGGATACCGATAGAATTTTATAAAACATTTAAAAGGCAGCTTGTAAGGCCATTACTCGACATGTATGAAGAATCGTTTATTGAAGGAACCCTCCCAGATTCACTAAGATTAGCTATAATAACCCTAATATTGAAACCAAACAAACCCCCAACGGAATGCTCGTCTTACAGGCCAATTCGTTTAATGGGATGTGACACAAAAATACTTTGTAAAGCACTTTCTAGGAGATTGGATAAATGTCTTCTTCAGTTGATTATAGATGATCAACAAGGTTTTGTACAAAAGAGACAAGGCTATCACAATATTAGGAGAGTCTTGAATATTCTTCATGAGAGGCATAATGCAAAAGATACCGCAATGCTATCAGTGGATGCATGCCAAGCATTTGATAGGATAGAATGGCCCTACCTTTTTGAAGTACTACCCAGATTTGGATTAGGTGAGACTTTTCTCAGATGGATTCAACTACTATATACCAATCCAACTGCTGAGATCCTAACTAATAGTACCATCTCCAGACCCTTTAGTTTGCAGCGATCCACCCGACAGGGCTGCCCTTTGTCTCCACTGTTATTCACGTTAGCAATTGAACCTTTAGCAATGGCTGTGAGGGCACATACAGGGTTGTCAGGAATTACAATTGGGAGGATTGATCATCGCATTTCTTTATATGCGGACGACATCATATTTTTTCTGACAAATTTAAAAGATAGTATTCCTAATTTGGTGAGATTAATTGAAAACTTTGGGGGTTTCTCTGGATATAAAATTAATAACTCAAAATCGGTATTGATGTTTCTTAATAGGGAAGAAAGATACAATCCCATGGTAACTACTCCATTCATGACAACCACTGAAGGTTTTAGGTACTTAGGTGTTAAAATCACCCCCGATCTGAGGGAAATAGTCCCAGCGAATTACAACCCCCTGGTGGAGGGAGTGACTGAAGCACTGGATCGCTGGTCTACTTTGCCTATATCTATGATCGGACGAATAAATATAATAAAAATGACTATTCTACCCAAATTTTTATATTATTTTCAAACACTCCCGCTGCCACTGCCAGACATGTTTTACGACAAAATGAACAAACAAATTGGACAATTCATCTGGAATGGCAGGAAAGCTAGACTCCGCCTTCAGCTATTATATTTGCCTTATGAGAGGGGGGGCCTTCAACTTCCCAATCTTAAATGGTACTATATGGCTGCCCAACTGACCTCAGCATCATATTATTTCTGCTCGACAGCGCCTCCTGCCTGGGTAAACATTGAACAAGAGTCCATTCCAGATCTGCCATTAAATCTATATCTATACTCTTCAGATATTAAGACACTGAAGAAACGTACGAAAAATCCCTTTCTTAAAAATACAATTTCAGTTTTGCACGCTGCACACAAACATGTAGGTGACATGCCTGTCTTGTCTCAATTTACTCCTATATGGGGTAATGAGCGATTTGGGCCTGGTAGAAAAGATGGAGGATTTAGGTCATGGAATATAAAAGGTGTACAGAAAATGATGGATCTTTATGCGGAAGGAGTGTTGCTTTCTTTTGATCAATTATGTCAAAGATATGAAATTCCTAGGAAACATTTCTTTAAATATCTACAGTTAAAGAGCTATATGTCATCAAAATATAAACAGATAACGTGTATACCGCCTTTATCAAAACTTGAGGGAATAACAATTGGTAATTTGGAAGAGAGGGGCCACGTATCTAGATATTACAGCATATTGGTTGCATATAGCAAGGAATCTACACTAGATAAATTAAATGCTTGGAAAATTGATATACAAGAAGACATTGACGAGACAGATTGGAATGAGGCTTGTTTAAAAGCGCAAAAACACTCAATAAATACTAGGTTTAAATTACTTCAATATAAATGGTTGATGAGAACGTACATAACTCCTGTCAAGCTCCATCATATGTCTGCTAATATTCCAGACGTCTGTGCTAAGTGTTTAGACGAGAAAGGTACTCTATTTCACTGTCTATGGGAGTGTCCGAAGATCCAATGTTTCTGGAAGGATGTTATAAGATGTTTATCTGAGATGTTTGATACCAAAGTCCCTTTGAATGTCAAACTCTGTGTCCTTGGAATATATCCGGAGGACTTCATACAACCATCGAAACAGACTACACTTCTGGACTTTGGTCTCCTTCAGGCCAGGAGGGCTATTGCACTATGTTGGAAGAGTATGGACGCTCCATCATTAGGAATGTGGATGAAGGAGCTCTCGGATTGTATTGGACTGGAAAGACTAACTTACATTGCTAAAGGCAAACGGAAAGACTTTGTTCAACTTTGGGAACCATACATGAACATCATAAAGGCTGGTAATATAGGATTTGTTTGAGGAAGTTATGTGCGAGGGAGAGTCCCTTTTTTATTATTTTTATTATTATTATTATTTATTTATTTATTTCTATTTTATTGAATATTGATGCAAGCTGTGTGTGTGTATGTCAATGTTTTGTTGGTGTAATGTTATAAAAGGAAAAATGTTAATAAACATATTGTGGAAAAAAAAAACACGACTCCAGCTAAATCCCTACTCCTTACTCGAGCCTGTCTCACCGTTCTTTGTTTTCATTCATCCTAGTTAACCTGCCTGACCCACGCCTGCCTGAGGACCACGAACCTGCCTGACCCACGCCTGTCTGACTACCACACTCCTGCCTGACCCACGCCTGCCTGAGTACCACGCTCCTGCCTGACCCACGCCTGCCTGAGTACCACGCTCCTGCCTGACCCACGCCTGTCTGAGTACCACGCTCCTGCCCGACCCACGCCTGTCTGACTACCACGTCCCTGCCTGACCCCCGCTTGCCTCTCCGACCTGATCCTGCCTGGCCATACCAAATAAACACGCCTCCGGGCTTCACCTCCAAGCCAAAGTTTGAGTCTGCTTTTGGGTCCTCCTCCGCTAGCCCTAACAGAACGATCTGGCCACAAATGGACCCAGCGGACTCCCTTCGCCAAGCCATCACCAGCCAGGGCCTCGTCGTTGGACAACATGCGAATGCTCTCCGTGAGACCCGAGCCATCGTGGAACGGCTTGGTACGGGGATGCAGACACTCTCTGAGCAGACCGCCCAGACAGAGCGCAACCTGCAGTCCATCGCCCAGACCCTAGCAATCCTCAGTGAGCAGGTGGGCCGGTTAGTCGTTCTCCCGGCCCCGGAAGACAGACCCGTTGCTGGCCTTGCCCCTGCCGCTGAACGTGATGCCCCAGGGGTGTTACACCGGCGGGAGCCAAACCTCTCTAACCCCAAGCCCTATGACGGCGACGTAGTGCAGTGCTCCACATTTCTCATGCAGTGTGATTTTATTTTTACTCACCAGCCCAGCAGGTACTCCCAGGATTCTGAGAAGATCGCGTTTGTGTCCAGCCATCTCACTGGCCAGCCGCTTGGCTGGTTCGAGGCCACATGGAGGGCCAAGGCTTCCTGTCTGAATTCCTACAGCGCGTTCTGCTCCGAGTTCAGAAAGGTGTTTGACCATCCACTCCTGGGCCACGATTCCGCCTCTCGCCTTATGCGCATTCAGCAGGGAAGCCATAGTGTTGCCGAGTACTCTATCGAGTTCAGAATACTAGCAGCGGATAGTGGATGGAATGACGCGGCGCTACAGTCAGCCTTTCAAGCGGGTCTGTCTGAGTCTCTTAAGGACGAGTTGGCACTCAGAGATGAGCCGGCTTCTCTCGATCTCCTGATTTCCCTTGCTGTCAAGATAGACAACCGCCTTCGAGAGCGCAGGAAAGAGAGGAATCTCCGCGCTCCTACTCCCGCAGTTCGGGTCGCTAGTCAGCGCTTTCCCAGTCTACCGCCTCGAACTTCCCCGGGTCCTAACAATGAAACGGTCCCCTTTCAGCCGGCCTCGATATCCCCTGCCTCAGACGAACTCACGCAGCTAGGCGGAGCACGCCTAACCGAGGCGGAACGCACCCGTAGGGTAAATGAGCGCCTCTGTTTTTACTGCGGCCAGCCCGGACACAGCCGCGTGTCCTGCCCCGTTCGGCCAAAAGCCCACGCTCGCCAGTGAAAGTGGGATCACTGGTGAGCGGTGCTTCGTCTCCCACACCCCCTCCCAGGCAGTCTAGGACCGCCGGAGCCGGTTTCAATGTGATGTCCTCCGCCGATGCCCTGGGGCGCATGCACCTCGAGGCCACTATTATTGTTAATCGGCAGTCCTTCACTGTACCCGCTCTGGTTGATTCCGGGGCCGACGACTGCTTTATCGACTCTCAGTTGGTCCGTCAAGCTGGCATCACCACCATACCCCGTGACACCCCCATTGACGTCCATGACCTGAGTGGCGGGCTCTTAGCCAACGTTTCCCATGTCACCGAGCCTCTTGATGTGGTTCTGTCAGGTAACCACCATGAGTCCATGTCCCTCCTAGTCATCTCCTCGTCTCTAAGCCCCATTGTTCTGGGTCAGCCCTGGTTGAGACGTCACAACCCACACATTGACTGGATCGCCAATAAGGTGAGTGGCTGGAGCCCCTACTGCCATAACACCTGTCTCACGTCGGCCCTGCCGCCTGCTGAGGGCGCCATCGCCCCATTTGGACCCCCAGACCTGTCCATAGTCCCTCCCGAGTACCATGACATTGGGGAGGTGTTCAGTAAGCAGCGGGCCCTTACTCTGCCACCCCACCGCCCTTATGATTGCTCCATTGAACTCCTCCCTGGAGCCCCCTTGCCATCTGGGCGTTTGTTCAACCTGTCCAGGCCTGAACGGGAAGCTATGGAGACCTACATCCGTGACTCCCTGGCATCAGGCATCATCAAGCCCTCGTCCTCTCCGGTAGGTGCTGGATTCTTTTTTGTGGCCAAGAAGGACGGCACCTTGCGACCCTGCATCGACTACCGGGCCCTAAATAGCATAACAGTGAGGAACAAGTACTCTCTGCCCCTCCTCGCCTCTGCCTTTGAACCCCTCCAGGGAGCTACCATATTCTCCAAACTCGATCTTAGAAACGCGTATCACCTGGTCCGTATCAGAGAGGGAGATGAATGGAAAACAGCGTTCAACACCCCGCTCGGACACTTCGAGTACCGTGTCATGCCATTTGGACTTACCAACGCCCCTGCAGTATTCCAGGCCCTGATAAATGACGTCCTCGGGGACTTCCTCCACCGCTGTGTTTTTGTCTATCTAGACGACATCCTAATTTTTTCTCGCTCCCATGAGGAACACATCGCACATGTCAGACAGGTTCTCCAGAGGCTTCTGGAGAATAAGCTGTTTGTGAAAGCTGAGAAGTGTGAATTCCACGTCACCTCTGTGCAGTTCCTGGGCTTCCTCATCGGCAGTGGCCAGGTGCAGGCTACCCCCGAGAAGATCAGGGCGGTGGTGAGCTGGCCTGTCCCCAAGAACCGTAAGGACCTCCAGAGGTTCCTAGGATTTGCCAATTTCTACAGGCGCTTCATCCGCAACTACAGCCGGGTGGCCGCTCCCATGACCGCGCTCACCTCCAAGAACGTCCCCTTCTCGTGGACCCCCGAGGCGGGGGCGGCCTTCGATGAGCTGAAGAGGCTCTTCACGTCTGCTCCGGTCCTCACCCAGCCTGATCCCTCTCTCCAGTTTATTGTGGAGGTCGACGCGTCGGACAGTGGAGTGGGGGCAGTGCTGTCCCAGCGATCACCCACTGATGGTAAAGTCCACCCCTGTGCGTTCTTCTCCCGCCGGCTGGAGCCCGCGGAGCGTAACTACGACGTGGGCAATAAGGAACTGCTTGCTGTCCAGCTAGCCCTTGAGGAGTGGAGGCACTGGTTGGAGGGAGCTGAGGTGCCTTTCATTGTGTGGACTGACCACAAGAATCTGACCTACATCGAGAATGCCAAGAGACTGAACCCGCGGCAAGGCAGGTGGGCTCTGTTTTTTGGTCGTTTCAATTTTACCATCACCTATCGTCCAGGATCCCGCAATGTCAAGCCTGACGCCCTGTCTCGCCAGTATGCTCCCCCCAACCAGGACACTGACGAACCAGACACCATCCTTCCTCCCTCATGTGTGGTGGCCGCTGTAACTTGGGAGATCGAAGGATTGATGAAGGAGGCCCAGAGGACCCAGCCTGACCCAGGTAACGGCCCTGTTAACTGCCTGTTTGTCCCTGACCATGTCCGTCCCCAGGTCCTCCAGTGGGTTCATGCCTCCCAGTTTGCCTGCCATCCGGGGTCCAGCCGCACTCTAGCCCTTCTCAGGAGACGGTTCTGGTGGCCCTCCATGGCCCAGGACACCAGGGAGTACGTCCGGGCCTGCACGGTGTGTGCACGGAGCAAGGCCTCGCACCAACCCACCTCCGGTCTGCTGCGCCCCCTGCCGGTCCCTGGTCGCCCGTGGAGCCACATAGGTCTGGACTTCGTGACTGGACTGCCCCCTTCCCAGGGTAACACCACCATACTGACTATTGTGGACCGTTTTTCCAAGTCCGTCCATTTTGTGCCTCTGCCCAAGCTCCCCTCTGCGTCTGAGACTGTTGACCTTCTGGTGACCCACGTGGTCCGGCTCCATGGCATCCCTGCGGACATCGTTTCTGACCGAGGTCCACAGTTCACTTCCCAGGTGTGGTGGGAGTTTTGTCGGGCCATTGGGGCTTCGGTTAGTCTGTCCTCGGGTTACCATCCCCAGACCAATGGGCAAGCCGAGCGAGCCAACCAATACCTGGGGAACGCCCTGCGCTGTGTCACTGGTCGTAACCCCGCTACCTGGAGCCGATACCTCCCCTGGGTGGAGTATGCCCATAACTCCCTTCCTAGCTCTTCCACTGGCTTGTCTCCGTTTGAATGCTCCCTGGGTTATCTACCACCTCTATTCCCTGAGCAGGAGGAGGAGCTCGCCGTGCCCTCAGTCCAGGTCCATCTCCGCCGCTGCCACAAGGTGTGGAGGGATGCCCGAGCCGCGCTTGTTCGTTCCACCCGTCGGAGCCAACACCAGGCAGACCGCCATCGGACCCCGGCCCCTGTCTACCAGCCCGGCCAGGCGGTCTGGCTCTCCTCCAAGGACATCCCCCTGCGGGCCTCGTCACGTAAGCTCACGCCCCGCGACATTGTTCCTTACAAGATAGACAGTGTGGTTAACCCTTCTGCTGTCAGACTGCAGCTGCCCCCGTCCATGAGGATACATCCCACATTCCATGTCTCCCGTGTTAAGCCTGCTCCTGTCAGCCCTCTGTGCCCGCCAGGCGACACCCCGCCACCTGTCCGGATCATCGACGACCAGCCGGCCTGGACTGTCCGACAGCTCCTGGGGGCCCGTCGGCGGGGTCGGGGGTTGCACTACCTTGTGGACTGGGAGGGCTATGGGCCCGAGGAGCGGTGCTGGGTGCCCCGTAGGTTCATCCTGGACCCCTCTCTTATCCGGGATTTCCACCGTGACCATCCTGGCCAGCCCGGTCGGTCGCCAGGTGGCGCCCGTAGAGGGGGGGGTCCTGTCACGGCACCGCCGCGTCAGCCTCGTCCACCTCCTCAGCCCCCTGACCCCGGCCCGAGCCCCGGTTCTGACGCTGGTCCCCAGCCTGTCCCCCAGCCTGACCCTGTCTCTCCAGTGCCGGACTCCGTTTCCCCCAGCACCTCCCAGAGCCTGCAGCGGGAACTGCGGGCACGTCTGCGGTCACAAGCCAGACACGCCCCCGATCCACACCTGCCGTGCGTCACCTTGATTGCCTCTCCTCCACACCTCAACGCACCTGGTCCTGATCAACCAATCGCCAGCAGGATAAGAAGCCGGTCCACACAGCCCTCTGTGCCAGATCGTTGACCAACCCAGTGGGTAACACGACTCCAGCTAAATCCCTACTCCTTACTCGAGCCTGTCTCACCGTTCTTTGTTTTCATTCATCCTAGTTAACCTGCCTGACCCACGCCTGCCTGAGGACCACGAACCTGCCTGACCCACGCCTGTCTGACTACCACGCTCCTGCCTGACCCACGCCTGCCTGAGTACCACGCTCCTGCCTGACCCACGCCTGTCTGAGTACCACGCTCCTGCCCGACCCACGCCTGTCTGACTACCACGTCCCTGCCTGACCCCCGCTTGCCTCTCCGACCTGATCCTGCCTGGCCATACCAAATAAACACGCCTCCGGGCTTCACCTCCAAGCCATTTTTGAGTCTGCTTTTGGGTCCTCCTCCGCTAGCCCTAACAGAACGATCTGGCCACAAATGGACCCAGCGGACTCCCTTCGCCAAGCCATCACCAGCCAGGGCCTCGTCGTTGGACAACATGCGAATGCTCTCCGTGAGACCCGAGCCATCGTGGAACGGCTTGGTACGGGGATGCAGACACTCTCTGAGCAGACCGCCCAGACAGAGCGCAACCTGCAGTCCATCGCCCAGACCCTAGCAACCCTCAGTGAGCAGGTGGGCCGGTTAGTCGTTCTCCCGGCCCCGGAAGACAACCCCGTTGCTGGCCTTGCCCCTGCCGCTGAACGTGATGCCCCAGGGGTGTTACACCGGCGGGAGCCAAACCTCTCTAACCCCAAGCCCTATGACGGCGACGTAGTGCAGTGCTCCACATTTCTCATGCAGTGTGATTTTATTTTTACTCACCAGCCCAGCAGGTACTCCCAGGATTCTGAGAAGATCGCGTTTGTGTCCAGCCATCTCACTGGCCAGCCGCTTGGCTGGTTCGAGGCCACATGGAGGGCCAAGGTTTCCTGTCTGAATTCCTACAGCGCGTTCTGCTCCGAGTTCAGAAAGGTGTTTGACCATCCACTCCTGGGCCACGATTCCGCCTCTCGCCTTATGCGCATTCAGCAGGGAAGCCATAGTGTTGCCGAGTACTCTATCGAGTTCAGAATACTAGCAGCGGATAGTGGATGGAATGACGCGGCGCTACAGTCAGCCTTTCAAGCGGGTCTGTCTGAGTCTCTTAAGGACGAGTTGGCACTCAGAGATGAGCCGGCTTCTCTCGATCTCCTGATTTCCCTTGCTGTCAAGATAGACAACCGCCTTCGAGAGCGCAGGAAAGAGAGGAATCTCCGCGCTCCTACTCCCGCAGTTCGGGTCGCTAGTCAGCGCTTTCCCAGTCTACCGCCTCGAACTTCCCCGGGTCCTAACAATGAAACGGTCCCCTTTCAGCCGGCCTCGATATCCCCTGCCTCAGACGAACTCATGCAGCTAGGCGGAGCACGCCTAACCGAGGCGGAACGCACCCGTAGGGTAAATGAGCACCTCTGTTTTTACTGCGGCCAGCCCAGACACAGCCGCGTGTCCTGCCCCGTTCGGCCAAAAGCCCACGCTCGCCAGTGAAAGTGGGATCACTGGTGAGCGGTGCTTCGTCTCCCACACCCCCTCCCAGGCAGTCTAGGACCGCCGGAGCCGGTTTCAATGTGATGTCCTCCGCCGATGCCCTGGGGCGCATGCACCTCGAGGCCACTATTATTGTTAATCGGCAGTCCTTCACTGTACCCGCTCTGGTTGATTCCAGGGCCGACGACTGCTTTATCGACTCTCAGTTGGTCCGTCAAGCTGGCATCACCACCATACCCCGTGACACCCCCATTGACGTCCATGACCTGAGTGGCGGGCTCTTAGCCAACGTTTCCCATGTCACCGAGCCTCTTGATGTGGTTCTGTCAGGTAACCACCATGAGTCCATGTCCCTCCTAGTCATCTCCTCGTCTCTAAGCCCCATTGTTCTGGGTCAGCCCTGGTTGAGACGTCACAACCCACACATTGACTGGATCGCCAATAAGGTGAGTGGCTGGAGCCCCTACTGCCATAACACCTGTCTCACGTCGGCCCTGCCGCCTGCTGAGGGCGCCATCGCCCCTTTTGGACCCCCAGACCTGTCCATAGTCCCTCCCGAGTACCATGACATTGGGGAGGTGTTCAGTAAGCAGCGGGCCCTTACTCTGCCACCCCACCGCCCTTATGATTGCTCCATTGAACTCCTCCCTGGAGCCCCCTTGCCATCTGGGCATTTGTTCAACCTGTCCAGGCCTGAACGGGAAGCTATGGAGACCTACATCCGTGACTCCCTGGCATCAGGCATCATCAAGCCCTCGTCCTCTCCGGTAGGTGCTGGATTCTTTTTTGTGGCCAAGAAGGACGGCACCTTGCGACCCTGCATCGACTACCGGGCCCTAAATAGCATAACAGTGAGGAACAAGTACTCTCTGCCCCTCCTCGCCTCTGCCTTTGAACCCCTCCAGGGAGCTACCATATTCTCCAAACTCGATCTTAGAAACGCGTATCACCTGGTCCGTATTATAGAGGGAGATGAATGGAAAACAGCGTTCAACACCCCGCTCGGACACTTCGAGTACCGTGTCATGCCATTTGGACTTACCAACGCCCCTGCAGTATTCCAGGCCCTGATAAATGACGTCCTCGGGGACTTCCTCCACCGCTGTGTTTTTGTCTATCTAGACGACATCCTAATTTTTTCTCGCTCCCATGAGGAACACATCGCACATGTCAGACAGGTTCTCCAGAGGCTTCTGGAGAATAAGCTGTTTGTGAAAGCTGAGAAGTGTGAATTCCACGTCACCTCTGTGCAGTTCCTGGGCTTCCTCATCGGCAGTGGCCAGGTGCAGGCTACCCCCGAGAAGATCAGGGCGGTGGTGAGCTGGCCTGTCCCCAAGAACCGTAAGGACCTCCAGAGGTTCCTAGGATTTGCCAATTTCTACAGGCGCTTCATCCGCAACTACAGCCGGGTGGCCGCTCCCATGACCGCGCTCACCTCCAAGAACGTCCCCTTCTCGTGGACCCCCGAGGCGGGGGCGGCCTTCGATGAGCTGAAGAGGCTCTTCACGTCTGCTCCGGTCCTCACCCAGCCTGATCCCTCTCTCCAGTTTATTGTGGAGGTCGACGCGTCGGACAGTGGAGTGGGGGCAGTGCTGTCCCAGCGATCACCCACTGATGGTAAAGTCCACCCCTGTGCGTTCTTCTCCCGCCGGCTGGAGCCCGCGGAGCGTAACTACGACGTGGGCAATAAGGAACTGCTTGCTGTCCAGCTAGCCCTTGAGGAGTGGAGGCACTGGTTGGAGGGAGCTGAGGTGCCTTTCATTGTGTGGACTGACCACAAGAATCTGACCTACATCGAGAATGCCAAGAGACTGAACCCGCGGCAAGCCAGGTGGGCTCTGTTTTTTGGTCGTTTCAATTTTACCATCACCTATCGTCCAGGATCCCGCAATGTCAAGCCTGACGCCCTGTCTCGCCAGTATGCTCCCCCCAACCAGGACACTGACGAACCAGACACCATCCTTCCTCCCTCATGTGTGGTGGCCGCTGTAACTTGGGAGATCGAAGGATTGGTGAAGGAGGCCCAGAGGACCCAGCCTGACCCAGGTAACGGCCCTGTTAACTGCCTGTTTGTCCCTGACCATGTCTGTCCCCAGGTCCTCCAGTGGGTTCATGCCTCCCAGTTTGCCTGCCATCCGGGGTCCAGCCGCACTCTAGCCCTTCTCAGGAGACGGTTCTGGTGGCCCTCCATGGCCCAGGACACCAGGGAGTACGTCCGGGCCTGCACGGTGTGTGCACGGAGCAAGGCCTCGCACCAACCCGCCTCCGGTCTGCTGCGCCCCCTGCCGGTCCCTGGTCGCCCGTGGAGCCACATAGGTCTGGACTTCGTGACTGGACTGCCCCCTTCCCAGGGTAACACCACCATACTGACTATTGTGGACCGTTTTTCCAAGTCCGTCCATTTTGTGCCTCTGCCCAAGCTCCCCTCTGCGTCTGAGACTGTTGACCTTCTGGTGACCCACGTGGTCCGGCTCCATGGCATCCCTGCGGACATCGTTTCTGACCGAGGTCCACAGTTCACTTCCCAGGTGTGGAGGGAGTTTTGTCGGGCCATTGGGGCTTCGGTTAGTCTGTCCTCGGGTTACCATCCCCAGACCAATGGGCAAGCCGAGCGAGCCAACCAATACCTGGGGAACGCCCTGCGCTGTGTCACTGGTCGTAACCCCGCTACCTGGAGCCGATACCTCCCCTGGGTGGAGTATGCCCATAACTCCCTTCCTAGCTCTTCCACTGGCTTGTCTCCATTTGAATGCTCCCTGGGTTATCTACCACCTCTATTCCCTGAGCAGGAGGAGGAGCTCGCCGTGCCCTCAGTCCAGGTCCATCTCCGCCGCTGCCACAAGGTGTGGAGGGATGCCCGAGCTGCGCTTGTTCGTTCCACCCGTCGGAGCCAGCACCAGGCAGACCGCCATCGGACCCCGGCCCCTGTCTACCAGCCCGGCCAGGCGGTCTGGCTCTCCTCCAAGGACATCCCCCTGCGGGCCTCGTCACGTAAGCTCACGCCCCGCTACATTGGTCCTTACAAGATAGACAGTGTGGTTAACCCTTCTGCTGTCAGACTGCAGCTGCCCCCGTCCATGAGGATACATCCCACATTCCATGTCTCCCGTGTTAAGCCTGCTCCTGTCAGCCCTCTGTGCCCGCCAGGCGACACCCCGCCACCTGTCCGGATCATCGACGACCAGCCGGCCTGGACTGTCCGACAGCTCCTGGGGGCCCGTCGGCGGGGTCGGGGGTTGCACTACCTTGTGGACTGGGAGGGCTATGGGCCCGAGGAGCGGTGCTGGGTGCCCCGTAGGTTCATCCTGGACCCCTCTCTTATCCGGGATTTCCACCGTGACCATCCTGGCCAGCCCGGTCGGTCGCCAGGTGGCGCCCGTAGAGGGGGGGGTCCTGTCACGGCACCGCCGCGTCAGCCTCGTCCACCTCCTCAGCCCCCTGACCCCGGCCCGAGCCCCGGTTCTGACGCTGGTCCCCAGCCTGTCCCCCAGCCTGACCCTGTCTCTCCAGTGCCGGACTCCGTTTCCCCCAGCACCTCCCAGAGCCTGCAGCGGGAACTGCGGGCACGTCTGCGGTCACAAGCCAGACACGCCCCCGATCCACACCTGCCGTGCGTCACCTTGATTGCCTCTCCTCCACACCTCAACGCACCTGGTCCTGATCAACCAATCGCCAGCAGGATAAGAAGCCGGTCCACACAGCCCTCTGTGCCAGATCGTTGACCAACCCAGTGGGTAACACGACTCCAGCTAAATCCCTACTCCTTACTCGAGCCTGTCTCACCGTTCTTTGTTTTCATTCATCCTAGTTAACCTGCCTGACCCACGCCTGCCTGAGGACCACGCTCCTGCCTGACCCACGCCTGCCTGAGTACCACGCTCCTGCCTGACCCACGCCTGCCTGAGTACCACGCTCCTGCCCGACCCACGCCTGTCTGACTACCACGTCCCTGCCTGACCCCCGCTTGCCTCTCCGACCTGATCCTGCCTGGCCATACCAAATAAACACGCCTCCGGGCTTCACCTCCAAGCCATTTTTGAGTCTGCTTTTGGGTCCTCCTCCGCTAGCCCTAACAGGAACATTGCCATGGTGCAACCCTTTCTCTCTCAGGCTGACACCGAAAGACTAATGCATACTTTCATCACAAGCAGGCTGGACTACTGCAATGCTCTACTATAAGGCCTACCAAAGAAAGCAATCTCTAAGCTACAAATGATACAGAATGCTGCAGGACGAGTCCTCACTAAGACTAGACGAAGGGCACACATCACACCAGCCTTAAAATCACTACACTGGTTACCTGTCAACTCTAGAATAGACTTTAAAATACTATTACTAGTCTATAAATCTCTCCACAGTCACGCACCAGAAAACATTTCAGACATGCTTGTCAGGTACATGCCCAACAGACCACTCAGATCCTCAGGTACTGAACTCGTAACTGTCCCAAAAGCCAGGACCAAGATAGACGGAGAGGCAGCTTTTAGTTATTATGCCCCCAACCTCTGGAACACCCTGCCGGAGTGCCTAAGAAGGGTCGAAACAACGGAGGTCTTCAAGCAAGATCTCAAGACGTACCTTTTTGGCCTAACCTACAATCACTAGCCAGGACCTTGAGACACAGAAAGGCAGCCTCAAACCTACCTGTGAATCCTCTGTATACATTGGTGTATATCCTGCTATGCACTCTATGTATATCAAGTTGTGTACAGAAGCTGGTTGCCCTGAAACAGGCTTGTTCTGTTCTGATATCTGTGTTGCTTCAAAGGCTCAGCATGCTACTAACCGTTTTCTGTCTCCCCTAGTGCCTCTCTCTCTCCCTCCTACCTTCTAACCAGGTCCAGTGGATGCCCCACTGTCACCCGCACACCACCCTGAGTCCGATAGATACCCCCGTGTCAGCTGTGGATGTCGTAGTATTTAGTTAACACACACACACACACGTACACACATCAGTCCACATCCGGCTTAGGCCTGGACCTGGGCCCAGTCCCCCTTCCCCTCACCCTAACCCGGGTCCGTATCCTTTTCCTACCCCCTCTCTACCCCAACCCCTGCCTCTATCTGGGCCCAGGCACATTCACGCACACACAGACATACACCAGTGTTTGCCAAGTCTCTCCTATTATGTTTTTAGCCTCTCTTACTCTGAAAATGTAATTTAATGTAATTTATTGCTTTATAAATGTTCTTAGCCGGTAGACAAACATACTCCAGGAGCTTGCTCGATTTCCTTGTTGAGAGGGGTCAGGGAAGAATTTGTACAGCTCACTTTTTGCTTCCCTCTGGAATATGTAGGGATGGGATGTATCCCCACCTCCCTTGTTCTCTGTAAAGCGCATTGTGTTGCCTCTGTGTCACGGCACCGCCGCGTCAGCCTCGTCCACCTCGTCCACCTCCTCAGCCCCCTGACCCCGGCCCGAGCCCCGGTTCTGACGCTGGTCCCCAGCCTGTCCCTGTCTCTCCAGTGCCGGACTCCGTTTCCCCCAGCACCTCCCAGAGCCTGCAGCGGGAACTGCGGCCACGTCTGCGGTCACAAGCCAGACACGCCCCCGATCCACACCTGCCGTGCGTCACCTTGATTGCCTCTCCTCCACACCTCAACGCACCTGGTTCTGATCAGCCAATCAACGCACCTGGTCCTGATCAGCCAATCGCCAGCAGGATAAGAAGCCGGTCCACACAGCCCTCTGTGCCAGATCGTTGACCAACCAACCTAGTGGGTACACGTCTCTAGCTCCCTGCCTCGTCTGTTTTTGAACCTTGCCTTACCCTGTTCTCCCTGTCTTCCCAGTATCCAGTTCCTGCCTGACCCACGCCTGTACGATTACCCTGCTCCTGCCTGACCCACGCCTGTACGATTACCCTGCTCCTGCCTGACCCACACCTGTACGATTACCCCGCTCCTGCCTGACCCACGCCTGTACGACAACCCTGCTCCTGCCTGACCCACGCCTGTACGACAACCCCGCTCCTGCCTGACCATCGCCTGTACGACTACCACGCTCCTGCCTGACCATCGCCTGTACGACTACCACGTCCCCGCCTGACCCACGCCTGTCTACGGACCACGTTACTGCCTGCCTCTCCCCGGATCTCAATAAACGTGCCTACGGGCTTTCACCCCAATCGTGTCTGCTCTTGGGTCCTCCATCAAAACCCTAACACTGGGTATGAAATGCACTATACAAATACAGCTTTGATTGATTGATACCACTTCATATCACAGCGAGCATACTGTAGCTATACAGCTCTTTACAACACAGGACAGTAGGTCTATACCTAGCTGTACAGCACTTTACAACATACAACAGTAGTCATATACCTACTGTAGCTACTGTATACAAGTACTTTACAA
This sequence comes from Borostomias antarcticus, assembly GCF_949987555.1. Classification (NCBI taxonomy): domain Eukaryota; kingdom Metazoa; phylum Chordata; class Actinopteri; order Stomiiformes; family Stomiidae; genus Borostomias; species Borostomias antarcticus. Next base: position 135,405 of record NW_028176703.1, read on the forward strand.
TACAGCACAATAGACCTATACCTAGCAGCACATTAGGCCTATATTTAGATATACAGGACTTTCCAACACAGCACGGTAGGCCTAGCTGGATAACACTTTACCAAACAGAAACCAAAAGAATCAAGTATTATTATTATTATTATTATTATTATTATATTTATCTGCCCCAGTCTGACTAAAGTCCTATAAAGCAACTGGTTATTCACCAGATCACTGATGAAGAGGAGGTTCACCCAGGATCTCATATTACCCAGAGCCATCACTGCTAGTCCTCTAATCAACAAGTATCAACACATAATTTATATGACAACTTGGTTAAACAAAGCTCAGAGAGCAATATGTACTCTATTCTGTCTTCAATTGGGGGTGTTTTTGTCAAAGAATGAATACAGAATAATTGTAGAAAATTCTTACTCTAAAGTTTATCCCCATTATGGACTTACTTGTTTTCTCTAAGTCAGTGTCTCAAATCCAGAAGTCACTAGCTACTCTGATGAGGTGGAATGGATCACTGAATGTTTAAGTGTCTGCGTCAGCAACGTCTACTATGACATCATAAAAGCAATGGGAGATGTAACGTGGCGAGGCGCCCTCTAGTGGTTTTGATAGGGGTGTGGAAGTGTTGGAGTCGGACTGATGAGTGCATTTTTGAAATAGGATATCTACATTAGGTAAACACGGGTGTAATTAATAAAAAGGCGAGGTTGCTGCGAGTGGTTGCTAAGCAAAGCGTTCACTAAGTGTAGTCACAAGCACCAACCCCCTCTCCCCCCACCGGGACGGCTCCCTCTCTCCTCCCCGATAGGTAGATTTGGGTAGCGTTCTTTGAGCGCGAAGGACGACCGAGAGGCGAGATTAGCGTTCGTTCAAGTAATAATAAAAAAAAGAGTCCCATGGCCATTGAATTGGTAGTAGCCTAGGCTATTTTGAGGTTGGTCATTTCTCCGAGTGAGAATTGTGAAGCGTGGCGAGTGACTGTGAGAATAGGCTGTGTAGAGATGTGGTTTATATGAATATACTTAGTGTTATGTGTTTTTCCTGTTGTTGATTGGACATGTGTTTTTATGTGCTCCGCCCACGTTAACATGAGTGACAGTCAGCCAACCAGTGAAGTGACTGCCAGAGAAACGCCTGTGTACGTGCAGGAGAGAGAAAAGATATAAGAAAGCGAGAGGACAACGGTGGTGTGGCGGGAAGAGAAAATGATGCTGGTCGTTCAGGACGGACTGCGACTGACGACGTTTCCGTGGATCTTGACAAAAAGATCTGCGAGTAGTGGACAGTGAATGAATAAAAGTGCTAAGTTAGGCTCCAGTGGCCTTCGAGAAGAAGACGTTTAAAACCGAGACCGTCGATGTGTAAAGTGAATTAGCTAGCGTGCGCACAGCACTAGGTTAGCCAGTTGCAGTGTTGTGAGCTAGCTTTTTGTGTTGTGACTAGTTTGCGTCGTGTCGGCACACTTTCTGGAGAGGGACGTCCTCAAGGATCCCTGCTACAGCTCTGCATCCCCTCACTACGGCTTGGCTCCGGCTGGGCAACCCCCGGATCAACATCGCAACCTGTCTTCTGGGACGCAGGTGAATTCTGTCCGTTAGCCCACTAGTGGGCACTTCTCCTCTGACTAGCCAGGCAGTGCACATTCTAGACGGAGACCGTTCTTGTGAACGCGGGACCATTCAGCAACGTTCGCATTGGAACTCAACTGTTCGGATCGTTTAGAATTCCAGTGACTTTTTCTGTATGCGTTTGTGTGCATCGCGGGACCATTCAGCAACGTTCGCATTGGAACTGAACTGTTCGGATTGTTTAGAGTTCCAGTGACTTTTTCTGTATGTGTGTGTGTGCATCGCGGGACTATTCAGCCGTGTTCGTACGGAAAGTGTGGGTTATTACTGAATTTCACTGAAGTGCTGTGTGTATGGGTATCTCTCTCATTGACTGTTGATGTCATTTTGAGTTCACGTCAGTGTTCTTTTGTATGGACCGGTCCTGATAGGGTTAAGAGGGTCATTTTCATAAACTTTAACATTAGTATTTTTTTGGTATTCTTGGTATTCTAATAAATAGTATTAATTTTATTACAAGCCAGTAGCGGGGGAATTCTTTCTTTCTTTTTTATATGAGAGTGGGCATTAGAGGCCCGGGTCACTAAGTAATTGGTCTATAAGGCTCACTGGGTGTGGGGGTGTACTCTTATTATAGCCTGGTGGTTCAGTGTGGAAAGGAACAGTTGGGTCAGACTTAGGGTCAGCTTATGCTGCTCACACACCTCAGGTTAGACTGAGTTTAGCAGAAATTGTAGGGCTCAGCACAAATCATCCACACCCGAAGCGCAGTAGTGAAGAGACATTAAAGGCTGGGGATACAGAGACCTGGATCCTGCGCTCTCCAGTCACCCGGTGAGTCCTGCAGTCACACCCCACTACGCGGGCAAGGCCTGTCCGCTACATTTGGCGTCACGAACAGGATCAATTCCTGCACAGAAACCCTGTGAGTGTATTGCGCACAGAGAAAGTATTCAACATGGAGCAGCTACAAGCGCAGTTCGACGCCCTAAAAAGTAAGCTCACGGAACAGGAGGCTCGTATGGAAGAGCAGTCTGCATTCTTTGAGCAGGCACGGAGTGATCAGAGAGACACTCTTGCTCTGGCAAGGGGGGTCCTGGAGCAAGCCGCTGGTGCAAGGAGTGCACCCACGCTGTATGTACAGCGAGACCGGAAATACCCTGATTTTAGTGGGGGTCAAGAAAGAGGGGAACTGTGTGTCGAAGACTGGGTTGCCTCCATGAAGTCAGGTTTCAGAGTAGGCCGCGTGCCGGAGGAAGACCAGGTTGACTTCTGAAGGAGCATCTAAAGGGAGAAGCGAGACTGACAGTGAGATTTGTCCTGGAGGGACATGCTGCAGATACACAGGCGGTCTTTAAGGTCCTGGAGGAGACTTATGGAGACAAGGCTCCGATCGGCACACGTCTCAAGGAATTCTACGAGCGTCATCAAGCCTCCGGGGAGAAAACCAGAGTGTTCGCCTATGATCTACAGGAGAAGCTCCGCCGCCTAAAGCAACGTGATCCTGACCGCGTCCCCAATGCAGATTCTTTACTGAAAGAGCAGTTTGTACTGGGATTGAGGGATGACTCTCTGCGCCGCGAGATGAAGCGGCGGGCGAAGGCTGAGCCAGGGCTGATGTTCATCCAGCTAATGCAGGCAGCGATCGACTGGTCGGAGGAGGAGGAATCCTCTCCCACCGCTGCTTCCGAGGGGCCCTGGCCGTGGGGCTGTTCATGCTGCGGCTGCAGAAGACATGACCCCCGCGTCGGCCATACAAGCACTTCAAGAATCAGTGAGGCAGTTAGCAGCTCGACAAGAGGAGCTGTTCCAGGCATTACAGAGGACTGAACGTCGCGACAGCCCCAGCAGTGGTCAGCGCAGGCCGCCGCGACGAGACGACAGAGGGCAATTGATCTGCTACTCCTGCCAACAGCCCGGTCACATCAGCCGTAACTGTCCCAGTGTGAAGGACAAGCCACGTCAAACCAATACGATCAGGTCTGATGCTCAGGAACTGGAGCTGCTTGAGACAGATGTGCAGGCCAGCGTTAGGACCGCTGCTGTAGAGCGGGCCACGTCTACATTGTCCGTGTTGGATGAGTTTGGTCGGGAGTCAGGTGGCACCTTTGGCAGCTGTTTCACACTGGATGTTTTAATCGATGGGGTGAGCACATGTTGTTTGGTGGATACCGGTTCTGAGGTGACAACCATGTCTGAAGCCCACTTCCGGAAACAATATGAGGGAACGGAGCTATCCTCAGCGAGATGGGTTAAACTTACAGCCACGAATGGGCTGAGTATCCCAGTTGTTGGGTGCCTCTATGCAGATGTGGAGTGTCTAGGGATGAAACTGCCAGGAAAATGTGTGTTTGTCTTGAAGGACAGCAACGGTGGCAGCGAAGAGAAGAGTACGGTGCCCGGGATCCTGGGGATGAATGTACTTGGTAACCTCCACAGTCTATTCTCTGGCTTCGACGGCATGCAGAAGATGGGCCAGCACAAACCGGCCGCCGCGACACAGAAGATTTGCCGCATTTTTGCTGAGATCGGCAGAGAAGAGCAGTACGGTGGTCCCACTGGCAAGATCGGCTATATCAAAGTAGCAGGGCGACGTCCAGTAGTCATTCCTCCACATAGTGAAGTGGTCATTGAAGGGCGCTGCAGGGTGCCCCCACGGGCAAGCAGCCAGGTCCTGGTCGAGGCGACACCGACTTCCAACCTGCCCTGTGGCCTGCTAGTCGCCAACGTCCTGACACACTCCACCAACGGGAAGGTGCCAGTCAGGCTGCTAAACTCAAGTGGAGTGCCCGTCACACTGCGCCCCAGGGCGAGGCTGGGTGAAATGAGTAAGCCGAGTAAAGTACTACTAAAAGAGATGGTGGCGTTCGAAGAAGCCACTGGTGAGCTGCGAGTCAGGATGCTGGAACGGGGGAAGGAGCCTGTGTCAAAGCTCATGGGACCGTTATCTATCCCGGTTCAGGCAAACCTCCAAGACCTTGATGCAGTGCAAGTGGGGCAGCTAAACAGACTTCTAGAAAAGCACCATGCTGTGTTCTCACAGGACGACAGTGATTTTGGGTACACCACCACAGTCACCCACCGTATCCCCACTGACAACACAAAACCCATCAAGCAAAGACATCGGCGGGTGCCCCCTCATGTGTTTCAAGAGTTTAAGCAGCATGTCCAGGATCTGGTCACGCAGGGGGTACTTAGAGAGAGCTGCAGCCCCTGGGCATCACCGGCTGTGATTGTGATCAAAAAGGATGGGTCAGTGCGTTTCTGCTGTGACTACCGCAGACTGAACAGCGTAACGCACCGTGATGCATACCCTCTCCCAAGAGTGGAAGAGTCTCTGGATGCTCTGGGCCAGGCCAAGCTTTTCTCATCTCTGGACTTGACCGCAGGATACTTCCAGGTGGCCGTGGAGAAGCAAGACCAGGAGAAGACTGCCGTCACAACACCGTTCGGACTATACGAGTGGGCCCGCATGCCCTTCGGGTTGTGCAATGCCCCCGCAACGTTTCAGCGACTAATGGAGGTAGTGCTGGGGGACCTTGCATTTGACGTATTGCTGGTGTACCTAGATGACATTCTAGTCTTCTCTAGCAACTTCGACAGCCACTGTGAGAGGCTGGACATGGTGCTCACGCGCCTGGGGGAACATGGCCTAAAACTCAAGCCCCGGAAATGCTTCCTTTTCAAGACAGAGGTTAAGTTTCTCGGGCACATCGTGTCGGCCGCTGGAGTACAGGTGGATGTGGAGAAGGTGAAGGCGCTGGAGGACTGGCCTGTGCCCCGCACCGTGAAGGAGGTCAGACAGGTGGTGGGCTTCATGTCCTACTACCGGCGCTTCGTACCGCACTTTGCTCAATTGGCTTGCCCACTGCACGCCTTTTTGGGAAAAGCTAAGAGGAAAGGGGCCACTGGGTCCCAGCCCATGCCGTTTGTGTGGAGTGAGGACTGCCATGCTGCATTCAACCAGTTAAGGAAGTGTCTGATGTCTCCGCCTGTGCTAGCGTACCCTGACTTCCGACGCCCCTTTGTCATGACAACAGATGCAAGCAACCTTGGACTAGGAGCAGTGCTGAGTCAACAGCAAGATGGGGTGGAGCGTGTGGTAGCCTTCGCCAGCAGGGGTTTGCGTGGGTCCGAACGTAATGACAAGAACTACAGTGCGTTCAAGCTTGAACTCCTGGCCCTTAAGTGGGCAGTTACTGAAAAGTTCAGAGACCTCTTGCTCTACTCAAAGTTCACTGTCATCACTGATCACAACCCCCTGCGCTATTTGGAAACTGCTAACCTTGGAGCGGTGGAACAGAGATGGGTTGCACAGCTTGCGGAGTATAACTTTGAGGTCCACTACAAACCTGGAAGGCTGAACCAGAATGCTGACGTGTTGTCACGCATCCCAGTGGGGCAGGAGCCGGAGACAGAGGATGTTGAGAAGGACTTCCTAGTAATAAAAGAGGATGAGGTCCGTGCCAGTCTCTGGCCCGCGCAGATGGTTGAGGAGGATAAGGGGCCTATCGTCACTGCAATGCAGGCCACTGTGCGAGGTAACCTCTGCGGCCATAGCTGGGATGAGTTTCAGCAACTCCAAATCAAGGACCCTGACGTGGGCCCGATATTAGAAGCGGTGAGACGGGGTACCCCCCTACTATGTTGCAGCTCCGAGAAATGAGTTTGCTCCAGCGGAGGCTGTATGGGCAATGGAGACGGCTGCAGTTGCAGAAGGGTGTCCTGTTCCGGTACCTGCGTGACCCCCGTGATGGTGAAGAAGTGCGACAGTTGGTTGTACCAGCAGCGCTACAGCGGTATATCTATGAAACCCAACACGACCACAGTGGTCACTTCAGTGAAAGGAGTACCTTACAGCTGCTGCGCCGTGGTTACTACTGGCCAAGGATGTCAAAAGATGTGAAGAGCTGGACACAACAGTGTAAAAGGTGCGCTCTGGCCAGGGATGTCTTCCCTAAAACACAGGCTCTGATGACGTGCACTAATGTCACTGCACCGCTCGAGGTCCTCGCAATAGATTTCACCGTGTTGGAGCCATCAACAGGAGGCTATGAAAACGTGCTGGTACTGACTGACATGTTTACACGGTTTACGGTGGCAGTACCGACCAAAGACCAGACTGCGCGGACCACTGCGGCAGCTCTAATCAAACACTGGTTTGTATGTTATGGTTGCCCCGCAAGGCTTCACGCAGACCAAGGTCGAAACTTTGAATCCAGCGTGATTAAGGAGCTGTGCAAGATGTATGGAATCTCCAAGAGTCGCACCTCGCCTTATCATCCCCAAGGCAATGCACAATGCGAGAGGTTCAACCGTACCATGCATGAGATGTTGCGTGCCCTACCTGCAGAAAAGAAGAAGAACTGGAAGGAACACCTGCCAGAGCTTGTCATGGCATACAACTGCCATGTGCACTCCTCCACAGGGTATGCCCCCTTCTACCTCCTCTTCGGAAGGGACGGAAGGATGCCTAGAGATGTGCTGAGTGGCAGGGACTTGGAGGGCGGTGACGCTGAAAACTTAGATGACTGGGTGAAGGGACATCACGAGCGGCTGAGGGTCGCTGCTGAAATGGCGAAGGCTGCAGCACAGGATGCGTCACGTCGGCGCAAGAGGCTGTATGACCGGAAGTCCCGGGGGGCGCTCATCAGGCCAGGAGATCGGGTGTTGTTGCGGAATCACCGTCCCAGAGGTCGCAACAAGATTCAGGACAAATGGGAATCTACACCTTACCTGGTTGTCTCCCAAAACCATGCCGACATGCCCGTATTCACTGTGCAACCCGAAGCTGGTGGTCCCACGAGGGTGGTGCATCGAGATCAAATGAAGCCCTGCACCTTTCTCAGTCCAGGTCGCAGGGGTGGTACTCGTACTGCCCATGAAGTCCAAAGTCGCTCAGATCTGGATGACATAGTTTATGTCCCTATCACACACTCACCACATGATCGCACTGATATAGAGGTGGTGCCTGACCTTGGCACAGATGGGGGTCACGGCCAGCAGGATAGATGTAAGGTAGCGAGCGATGGGGAGTCTGCAACAGGGGTACAGTCAGGGGATGCTGACGAGTCGGACACAGGGAGTGAGGGGTCAGAGAGGCCAGTTAGGCCAGCACGCAGTACAAGGGGCCAGCTTCCGTATAGGTTTCATAATGACTATGTCTTGTGAGGGCAAAAGGGTATGTTATGCAAGCGTGAATGCCCATAGGTCTTAACTGGTTGTAGGGTACAATAAAATATGTGGGGCATGAAAAGTTCCTTGTTTCAGGTGATATGTAAAGGTTTGCACGAGGATATTGCAAACTTTAGAAAGGGGGAATGTAGAGATGTGGTTTATATGAATATACTTAGTGTTATGTGTTTTTCCTGTTGTTGATTGGACATGTGTTTTTATGTGCTCCGCCCACGTTAACATGAGTGACAGTCAGCCAACCAGTGAAGTGACTGCCAGAGAAACGCCTGTGTACGTGCAGGAGAGAGAAAAGATATAAGAAAGCGAGAGGACAACGGTGGTGTGGCGGGAAGAGAAAATGATGCTGGTCGTTCAGGACGGACTGCGACTGACGACGTTTCCGTGGATCTTGACAAAAAGATCTGCGAGTAGTGGACAGTGAATGAATAAAAGTGCTAAGTTAGGCTCCAGTGGCCTTCGAGAAGAGGACGTTTAAAACCGAGACCGTCGATGTGTAAAGTGAATTAGCTAGCGTGCGCACAGCACTAGGTTAGCCAGTTGCAGTGTTGTGAGCTAGCTTTTTGTGTTGTGACTAGTTTGCGTCGTGTCGGCACACTTTCTGGAGAGGGACGTCCTCAAGGATCCCTGCTACAGCTCTGCATCCCCTCACTACGGCTTGGCTCCGGCTGGGCAACCCCCGGATCAACATCGCAACCTGTCTTCTGGGACGCAGGTGAATTCTGTCCGTTAGCCCACTAGTGGGCACTTCTCCTCTGACTAGCCAGGCAGTGCACATTCTAGACGGAGACCGTTCTTGTGAACGCGGGACCATTCAGCAACGTTCGCATTGGAACTCAACTGTTCGGATCGTTTAGAATTCCAGTGACTTTTTCTGTATGCGTTTGTGTGCATCGCGGGACCATTCAGCAACGTTCGCATTGGAACTGAACTGTTCGGATTGTTTAGAGTTCCAGTGACTTTTTCTGTATGCGTGTGTGTGCATCGCGGGACTATTCAGCCGTGTTCGTACGGAAAGTGTGGGTTATTACTGAATTTCACTGAAGTGCTGTGTGTATGGGTATCTCTCTCATTGACTGTTGATGTCATTTTGAGTTCACGTCAGTGTTCTTTTGTATGGACCGGTCCTGATAGGGTTAAGAGGGTCATTTTCATAAACTTTAACATTAGTATTTTTTTGGTATTCTTGGTATTCTAATAAATAGTATTAATTTTATTACAAGCCAGTAGCGGGGGAATTCTTTCTTTCTTTTTTATATGAGAGTGGGCATTAGAGGCCCGGGTCACTAAGTAATTGGTCTATAAGGCTCACTGGGTGTGGGGGTGTACTCTTATTATAGCCTGGTGGTTCAGTGTGGAAAGGAACAGTTGGGTCAGACTTAGGGTCAGCTTATGCTGCTCACACACCTCAGGTTAGACTGAGTTTAGCAGAAATTGTAGGGCTCAGCACAAATCATCCACACCCGAAGCGCAGTAGTGAAGAGACATTAAAGGCTGGGGATACAGAGACCTGGATCCTGCGCTCTCCAGTCACCCGGTGAGTCCTGCAGTCACACCCCACTACGCGGGCAAGGCCTGTCCGCTACAGCTGCAATGCGTGTGTCTGAGACTTGGCAGCCCCGGCTTTCACTGATCTAGCGGTCAGTAAATTCGACCAAATTTCAAGAGGTGGACATCACTGGATTCATCTCGGCCTACAGATAATTCAAGAGCAATTGACTCATGTTTACGAAGCACACCAACATAGTGCTCTGATCAGCTGCACTCTCCAGTGAAGTTCTCAAAACGCGACAGATGCCCGGATCCGTAGCCTAGATCTCATTGTATTACAGTAATTTAGCAGACGCGTTTATCCAAAGCAACTAACAATAATTGCATTTAACGTAGGAAAAGCCAATGTAGGCTACTAGCCTACTAGGCTACTTGCCGGAACTCACAAGTGCATCTCCTTTCTAAAACAAGTGACTAAGAGCATAATCTAGTGCTGAAGGCAAAGTGCAAGAATAGAAATCTAAAATACAATAGAGGGATCGTTGTAGTTCTCTCTGTAAAATAACTACAACGTAGACCTAAATTAAAGAAATAAAAAGTACCTTTGAGAAACCGCACATTATTGCGGCGGAATTTGATATTGTTAGTAGCCAAGTTTATGGCTTTGTCAATCCATTGATATCGATTTATTATATTTCAAGTTTTTCTCCCTATGCAAAAGATGGGGCGGTTGTGTGAACCCAACCAGTAGAGAGCGTAGTTTTACGCTTTGGCTCCCTTGAACATAGATGGTGATGTGGGCTATCTGGAGCGTACAGGGAACATAGTAGGCTAATGCTGATGATTTCTGTCACGGGCAGCATACACTGCATACCCTCAGTCCCCTAATAGGTCTTATTTCATTTCAACTTGGCTATTAACTTGATGGAGCATGTTACATTTGAGCAATATGATGATAATATGGCTAAAAGGTAGGCTACAATATGTCACAGTGCACTGGCTACTGCTATCATGTACAGTACTCCTACACATAGTAACTTCAGTTTTACAAGATGCCACAGTGCACTGGCTACTGCTATCAATACGATACAGTACAGTGCTCCTAAAATACCTATGTTATATACAGATGCCCTCAGCTGCAGGATCATCTCCTTTGATGATTTTACCTCTTTTGAATACCACGCTATGTTCTTAAAATGCCAGCCCCCAGTTCTGGCAGTAACAGTGTATAGGCCTTCTTAACAATGCCCTGCCTTCTCTACCGAATTTTCAGAACTCCTGTCCATTGTTACGGTTTCACCTCCACACACGCCCCCCTCCTCCGCCTCTCCACAACCCTCCACCTCTGTGCCTACCTCACACGCCCCCTGCGGCTCGGCATGGGCACTGAGGGCGCTCCAACGACAGCTGAAATGAGTTGAGCTGATGGGCGAATGAGCTTATGGCCTGATCACTGCACACCTGCTGCCACCTTCTCATGAACCCCCTCTACCTACAAGATGCCGGTTTCTCCAGCCATTCATCGCCAGATCTTCCCTAAGAAACGCCTGGCAAGTATCGTAGTTGTTAAACAAAGTATTTCTGCTTATATATATGTGTGTTTGTGTGCTCTCTGGACCACCGCACCTCAAGGCTTACTCGTCTCTCCGTGTTCCCTACAGAACGACCAGGTATGCTGTGATCCGGCTTGCCTGCCCATCACTCTGCCCGCCACCCACTGCAGCTGCTCCAACCGGCCTCAACCTCCAGCCTGCCAGGCTCCCAACCTGAGCCATCCGGGCACTACCTTCCCTCCCAGCTCCAGCAATAAACGCCCTGCTGGGCAAAGAGCTTCCTGCCTCCTGTGTCGTGCATTTGAGCCCCGTAGCTAACTAGCCTTAACAGTCCATCATCCATACAAATTATGACACCCTTGATCTAGTGATTACTAAGGGCCTGACTATCACTGTCGTCTCTATTATTGACCTCGCTCTCTCTGACCATTTCTGTATCTTCTTCACTGCATTGGTTCCTAAAGTCAAAAGTAGTAGTAGCGCTTTATCAAGAAACGTTATCTTACCTCCGCAGTATCCGATAGTTTTAGAGAAATAATGATCACAAACAATTTATCAACTCCAGAAGGGGGGCCGTCAGGCACTATTGAAGACTTAGCATCCGCCTTTAACACCAGAGTAGGGGCAGTCTTGGATTCTGTAGCACCTATTAAACTGAAAAAGATCACAGCCAATCATAAAGCTCCATGGCAAAATGAGGAAACAAATCAACTAAAGAGAACCTGCAGAAGATCTGAGCGTATATGGAGAAAGACCAAGCTACAGGTCCACCATGATATTCTCAAAGAACATCTCGCTGCCTTTGATAAAGCAATAAGAAATGCAAGGAAAGACCACTTCTCAAAATTCATATCTATCAACCGCAATAATTCAAGAGTGCTCTTCTCAACAATTGATAGCCTAATAAACCCTGCCGTAAAAACACCAGATAACCTGCTCTCTACCTCCAAATGTGAGGAATTTGCAGCTTACTTCAGAGATAAGATTATGAATATTAGGAGGAAAGTCACCCAGGAAAGGCCATGCATCCTGTTCACAGATCCTCTTCCTCCATGTAATGGACATATGCGCTTGTTTACACTGGTGGACACAGAAATGTTGAGAAAAGTAGTATCCAAACTCAAATCCTCCACAAGCCTGCTGAAGAAAAACAACTTAGACACTTCAGTTCTTAGCAATTTTAGACCAATCTCCAACCTTCCCTTTTTGAGTAAAATTCTGGAAACTATTGTTTTCAAACAGATTAATGATTTTCAAACAGATTAATGATTTCCTAGCTACAAGTTCTACGCTTGACCTTTTCCAGTCCGGCTTTCGCGCCCATCATAGCACAGAGACGGCATTAGTCAAAGTTGTAAATGACCTCAGAATTAATGCTGACTCCAAAGAGCTCTCTGTTCTCATCCTCCTGGACCTTTTGCAGCCTTTGATACTATAGATTATGCAATCCTCATCAAAAGACTGGAGAAGTGGGTTGGCCTCTCCGGTCCAGTCCTTAATTGGCTTAGGACCTATCTAACCGGTCGTGATTTCTTTGTTGCCCTCGGTGACCATAGCTCCGGAAAGATCCCTATGACCTGTGGGGTGCCCCAAGAATCGATCCTAGGACCTCTACTCTTCAGCCTGTACATGGTGCCCCTTGGCAGTGTCATCAGGAGGCACAACATTAGCTACCATAGCTACGCAGATGATACCCAACTCTATATTTCTGTAACACCCAGTAACTACAGCTTGATTGACTGCCTTGTCAAGTGTATTACGGATATAAATGTATGGATGTCACATAATTTCCTCGAACTAAACCAGGACAAAACAGAAGTACTGATCATTGGAGAAAAAGCTGAAAGAGAGAAACTATCTGCACATTTAAAAACTCTGAAAATTTACACCAAATGCCAGGCTAAAAACCCAGGTGTCATACTTGACTCAGATCTTAATTTCGAAAACCACATCATGAATATTACAAAGACATCTTTTTACCACTTAAGGAACTGTCACGGCACCGCCGCGTCAGCCTCGTCCACCTCCTCAGCCCCCTGACCCCGGCCCGAGCCCCGGTTCTGACGCTGGTCCCCAGCCTGTCCCCCAGCCTGACCCTGTCTCTCCAGTGCCGGACTCCGTTTCCCCCAGCACCTCCCAGAGCCTGCAGCGGGAACTGCGGGCACGTCTGCGGTCACAAGCCAGACACGCCCCCGATCCACACCTGCCGTGCGTCACCTTGATTGCCTCTCCTCCACACCACAACGCACCTGGTCCTGATCAACCAATCGCCAGCAGGATAAGAAGCCGGTCCACACAGCCCTCTGTGCCAGATCGTTGACCAACCCAGTGGGTAACACGACTCCAGCTAAATCCCTACTCCTTACTCGAGCCTGTCTCACCGTTCTTTGTTTTCATTCATCCTAGTTAACCTGCCTGACCCACGCCTGCCTGAGGACCACGAACCTGCCTGACCCACGCCTGTCTGACTACCACGCTCCTGCCTGACCCACGCCTGCCTGAGTACCACGCTCCTGCCTGACCCACGCCTGCCTGAGTACCACGCTCCTGCCTGACCCACGCCTGTCTGAGTACCACGCTCCTGCCCGACCCACGCCTGTCTGACTACCACGTCCCTGCCTGACCCCCGCTTGCCTCTCCGACCTGATCCTGCCTGGCCATACCAAATAAACACGCCTCCGGGCTTCACCTCCAAGCCATTTTTGAGTCTGCTTTTGGGTCCTCCTCCGCTAGCCCTAACAGGAACATTGCCATGGTACAACCCTTTCTCTCTCAGGCTGACACCGAAAGACTAATGCATACTTTCATCACAAGCAGGCTGGACTACTGCAATGCTCTACTATAAGGCCTACCAAAGAAAGCAATCTCTAAGCTACAAATGATACAGAATGCTGCAGGACGAGTCCTCACTAAGACTAGACGAAGGGCACACATCACACCAGCCTTAAAATCACTACACTGGTTACCTGTCAACTCTAGAATAGACTTTAAAATACTATTACTAGTCTATAAATCTCTCCACAGTCACGCACCAGAAAACATTTCAGACATGCTTGTCAGGTACATGCCCAACAGACCACTCAGATCCTCAGGTACTGAACTCGTAACTGTCCCAAAAGCCAGGACCAAGAAAGACGGAGAGGCAGCTATTAGTTATTATGCCCCCAACCTCTGGAACACCCTGCCGGAGTGCCTAAGAAGGGTCGAAACAACAGAGGTCTTCAAGCAAGATCTCAAGACGTACCTTTTTGGCCTAACCTACAATCACTAGCCAGGACATTGAGACACAGAAAGGCAGCCTCAAACCTACCTGTGAATCCTCTGTATACATTGGTGTATATCCTGCTATGCACTCTATGTATATCAAGTTGTGTACAGAAGCTGGTTGCCCTGAAACAGGCTTGTTCTGTTCTGATATCTGTGTTGCTTCAAAGGCTCAGCATGCTACTAACCGTTTTCTGTCTCCCCTAGTGCCTCTCTCTCTCCCTCCTACCTTCTAACCAGGTCCAGTGGATGCCCCACTGTCACCCGCACACCACCCTGAGTCCGATAGATACCCCCGTGTCAGCTGTGGATGTCGTAGTATTTAGTTAACACACAAACACACGTACACACATCAGTCCACATCCGGCTTAGGCCTGGACCTGGGCCCAGTCCCCCTTCCCCTCACCCTAACCCGGGTCCGTATCCTTTTCCTACCCCCTCTCTACCCCAACCCCTGCCTCTATCTGGGCCCAGGCACATTCACGCACACACAGACATACACCAGTGTTTGCCATGTCTCTCCTATTATGTTTTTAGCCTCTCTTACTCTGAAAATGTAATTTAATGTAATTTATTGCTTTATAAATGTTCTTAGCCGGTAGACAAACATACTCCAGGAGCTTGCTCGATTTCCTTGTTGAGAGGGGTCAGGGAAGAATTTGTACAGCTCACTTTTTGCTTCCCTCTGGAATATGTAGGGATGGGATGTACAGTATCCCCACCTCCCTTGTTCTCTGTAAAGCGCATTGTGTTGCCTCTGGGTATGAAATGCGCTATACAAATACAGCTTTGATTGATTGATTGATTGATTGATTGATACCACTTCATATCACAGCGAGCATACTGTAGCTATACAGCTCTTTACAACACAGGACAGTAGGTCTATACCTAGCTGTACAGCACTTTACAACATACAACAGTAGTCATATACCTACTGTAGCTACTGTATACAAGTACTTTACAATACAGCACAATAGACCTATACCTAGCAGCACATTAGGCCTATATTTAGATATACAGGACTTTCCAACACAGCACGGTAGGCCTAGCTGGATAACACTTTACCAAACAGAAACCAAAAGAATCAAGTATTATTATTATTATTATTATTATATTTATCCGCCCCAGTCTGACTGAAGTCCTATAAAGCAACTGGTTATTCACCAGATCACTGATGAAGAGGAGGTTCACCCAGGATCTCATATTACCCAGAGCCATCACTGCTAGTCCTCTAATCAACCAGTATCAACACATCATTTATATGACAACTTGGTTAAACAAAGCTCAGAGAGCAATATGTACTCTATTCTGTCTTCAATTGGGGGTGTTTTTGTCAAAGAATGAATACAGAATAATTGTAGAAAATTCTTACTCTAAAGTTTATCCCCATTATGGACTTACTTGTTTTCTCTAAGTCAGTGTGTCAAATCCAGAAGTCACTAGCTACTCTGATGAGGTGGAATGGATCACTGACTGTTTAAGTGTCTGCGTCAGCAACGTCTACTATGACATCATAAAAGCAATGGGAGATGTAACGTGGCGAGGCGCCCTCTAGTGGTTTTGATAGGGCTGTGGAAGTGTTGGAGTCGGACTGATGAGTTCATTTATGAAATAGGATATCTACATTAGGTAAACACGGGTGTAATTAATAAAAAGGCAAGGTTGCAGCGAGTGGTTGCTAAGCAAAGCGTTCACTAAGTGTAGTCACAAGCACCAACCCCCCTCTCCCCCCACCGGGACGGCTCCCTCTC
This sequence comes from Borostomias antarcticus, assembly GCF_949987555.1. Lineage (NCBI taxonomy): Eukaryota > Metazoa > Chordata > Actinopteri > Stomiiformes > Stomiidae > Borostomias > Borostomias antarcticus. The sequence continues at coordinate 151,221 of NW_028176703.1, forward strand.
TCCTCCCCGATAGGTAGATTTGAGTAGCGTTCTTTGAGCGCAAAGGACGACCCAGAGGCGAGATTAGCGTTCATTCAAGTAATAATAAAAAAAAGAGTCCCATAGCCATTGAATTGGTAGTAGGCTATTTTGAGGTTTGTCATTTCTCCGAGTGAGAATTGTGAAGCGTGGCGAGTGAGCGTGAGAATAGGCTGCAATGCGTGTCTGAGACTTGGCAGCCCCGGGTTTCACTGATCTAGCGGCCAGTAAATTCGACCAAATTTCAAGAGGTGGACATCACTGGATTCATCTCGGCATACAGATAATTCAAGAGCAATTGACTCATGTTTACGAAGCACACCAACATAGTGCTCTGATCAGCTGCACTCTCCAGTGAAGTTCTCAAAACGCGACAGATGCCCGGATCCGTAGTAGCCTAGATCTCATTGTATTACAGTAATTTAGCAGACGCGTTTATCCAAAGCAACTAACAATAATTGCATTTAACGTAGGAAAAGCCAATGTAGGCTACTAGCCTACTAGGCTACTTGCCGGAACTCACAAGTGCATCTCCTTTCTAAAACAAGTGACTAAGAGCATAATCTAGTGCTGAAGGCAAAGTGCAAGAATAGCAATCTAAAATACAATAGAGGGATCGTTGTAGTTCTCTCTGTAAAATAACTACAACGTAGACCTAAATTAAAGAAATAAAAAGTACCTTTGAGAAACCGCACATTATTGCGGTGGAATTTGATATTCTTAGTAGCCTAGTTTATGGCTTTGTCAATCCATTGATCATCATCATCATCATCATCTTCATCCGCTTATCCAGGGTCGGGTCGCGGAGGCAGCAGTTCCATCAGGGGGCCCCAGACATCCCTTTCCCTAGCAGCATCAACCAGCTCTGCCTGGGGAATCTTTAGCCGCTCACAGGCCAGTGCGGAGATGTAGTCCCGCCACCTAGTCCTGGGTCTACCCCGCGGCCTCCTCCCAGCCGGACACGCCTGGAACACCTCCCTAGGCAGGCGCCCAGGAGGCATCCTCACTAGATGCCCGAACCACCTCAACTGGCTTCTTTCGACGCAAAGGAGCTGCGGCTCTACTCCGAGTCTCTCCCGGATGACTGACCTTCTCACCCGATCTCTCAGGGAGACCCCAGCCACCCTCCGGAGAAAACTCATTTCGGCCGCTTGTATCCGTGATCTCGTTCTTTCGGTCATGACCCATCCTTCATGACCATAGGTGAGGGTGGGGACGAAGATAGACCGGTAGATCGAGAGCTTTGCCTTTTGGCTCAGCTCTCTTTTCATCACAACAGTGCGGTAAAGCGACTGCAGAACCGCACCAGCTGCTCCGATTCTCCGGCCAAACTCCCTCTCCATGGTTCCCTCACTCGTGAACAAGAACCCCAGATACTTGAACTCCTTCACTTGGGGTAAGGACTCATTTCCTACTCGGAGCGGACAGGCCACCGGTTTCCTGCTGAGAACCATGGCCTCAGATTTAGAAGTGCTTATTCTCATCCCAGCCGCTTCACACTCAGTTGCGAACCTATCCAGAGAGTGCTGGAGGTCGCAGGCAGCTGATGCCATCAGGACCACATCATCTGCAAAAAGCAGTGACGTGATCCCCAGCTCACCGAACTGCAAACCCACCTCCCCCCGGCTACGCCTCGATATCCTCACGGGGGCACCGGCGTCAGCCATTAAACCTCTGGAACTTGTCCAGAAAGCTGCTGCTCGCCTGGTGTTCAACCACCCCAAATTCTCCCACACAACTTCCCTCCTCCGTTCCCTACACTGGCTCCCTGTAGCGGCTCGCATCCAGTTTAAAACTCTGGCGCTAACCTACAGGGCAATGAAAGGAACAGCCCCCTCCTACCTCCAGGCCATGGTCAAACCCTACATCCCCTCCCGACCACTACGCTCTGCTACCTCAGGGCGACTGGTTGCCCCGTCACTCCGAGGCTCCTGCGGTCGATCGACACGGTCACGGCTCTTCTCTGTCCTGGCCCCGCAGTGGTGGAATGAGCTGCCCACTGATGTCAGGACAGCAGAGTCGCTGCCCATCTTTCGTCGCAGGCTCAAAACTCATCTCTTCAAGAAGTACTACAACAGTCCTCCCACCTAAGCACTTATTATATTGCACTGTACTTTAGATTGTGATTCTTGCACTTTGCCTTCAGCACTAGATTATGCTCTTAGTCACTTGTTTGTTTTAGAAAGAAGATGCACTTGTGAGTTCTGGCAAGTAGTAGTACATTGGCTCTTCCTACGTTAAATGCAATTATTGTTAGTCGCTTTGGATAAAAGCGTCTGCTAAATGACTGTAATGTAATGTAATGTAATATCCTGTCCATGAAAATCACAAACAGGATTGGTGACAAAGCGCAGCCCTGGCGGAGGCCAACACCCACCGGAAAGGAAGACGACTTACTGCCGAGGACCCGGACACAGCTCTCGCTCTGGGTGTACAGGGATTGGATGGCCCTAAGTAGGGACCCCCTCACCCCATACTCCCGCATAACCCTCCACAAGACCTCTCGAGGGACCCGGTCGTAAGCCTTCTCCAAGTCCACAAAACACATGTAGACAGGTTGGGCAAGCTCCCAAGCCCCCTCCAAGATCCTTGCGAGAGTGAAGAGCTGGTCGGTAGTTCCACGACCAGGACGAAATCCGCATTGTTCCTCTTCGATCTGAGGTTCGACTATCGGCCGGACCCTCCTTTCCAGCACCTTGGAGTAAACATTCCCTGGGAGGCTGAGTAATGTGATGCCTCTATAATTCGCACACACCCTCTGGTCCCCTTTTTTGAATATTGGGACCACCACCCCAGTCTGCCACTCCTTCGGCACTGACCCAGACTTCCACGCAATGTTACAGAGGCGTGTCAACCAAGACAGCCCCTCTACACCCAGCGCCTTCAGCATTTCTGGACGGATCTCATCAGTCCCTGGGGCTCTGCCACTGTGGAGTTGTTTGACTACCTCAGTGACCTCCTCCAAGGACATTGACGACCCCCCATCATCTTCCGGCTCTGCCTCGATCGTAGAGGGTGGATTAGTCGGGTTCAGGAGTTCCTCAAAGTGCTCCTTCCAATGCTCAACAACCTCCTCAGTTGAGGTCAGCAGTGTCCCCTCCTTGCTGTATACAGCTTGGATGGTCCCCCACTTTCCCTTCCTGAGGTGTCTGATGGTCTTCCAGAAACACTTTGGTGCCGACCGAAAGTCCTTCTCCATGGTTTCTCCGAACTCCTCCCACACCCGCTGCTTTGCCTTGGTCACGGCCGAAGCCGCAGCCCTCCGGGCCAGTCGATACCCTGCAACTGTTTCTGGGGTCTCCCGGGCTAACATAACCCGGAAGGCCTCCTTCTTCAGTCGGACGGCTTCCCTCACCACCGCTGTCCACCACGGTGTCCGAGGGTTACCGCCCCTTGAGGTACCTATGGCCCTCAGGCCACAGCTCCCAGCCGCAGCTTCAGCAATGGAGGCTTTGAACACCGACCACTCATGCTCGATGTCCCCAACCTCCACAGGGATGCCTGAGAAGCTCCGCCGGAGGTGGCAATTGAAATCTCTCCGGACAGGCTCTTCCTCCAGACGTTCCCAGTTCACCCTCACTACACGCTTGGGTTTTCCAGGTCTGTCCAGAAGTTTCCCCCGCCATCGAAACCAGCTCACCACCAGATGGTGATCAGTGGACAGCTCTGCCCCTCTCTTTACCCGAGTGTCCAAAACGCATGGCCTCAGATCAGATGATACGATAACGAAATCGATCATCGACCTTCGGCCTAAGGTGTTCTGATGCCAGGTGTACTTGTGGGCATCCTTGTGTTCGAACATGGTGTTTGTTATGGACAAACCGTGACTAGCACAGAAGTCCAACAACAAAACACCACTCGGGTTCAGATCGTGGTGGCCATGCCTTCCAATCACGCCCCTCCAAGTTTCTCCATCATTGCCTACGTGTGCATTGAAGTCCCCCAGTAGGACACTGGAGTCCCCTGCAGGAGCCCACAAAAGGACTCCACTCAGGGTCTGCAGGAAGGCTGAGTACTCTGAACTGCTGTTCGGTGCATAAGCACAAACCACAGTCAGAGTCCCCCCCCCCACAGTCCTAAGGCGCAGGGAGGCGACCCTCTCGTCCACTGGGGTGAACTCCAGCACAGAGGCGCTCAGCTGGGGGCTAGCTAGTATAGCCACACCTGCCTTACGCCTCATACCGTGAGCAACTCCGGAGAAGAACAGGGTCCAACCCCTATCCAGGAGTTTGGTTCCGGTGCCGGTGCTGTGCGTGGAGGTTAGCCCCACCAGGTGTAATTGGTATCGCTCCACCTCCCTCACAAGCTCCAGCTCCTTCCCCCCCAGCGAGGTCACGTTCCATGTCCCCAGAGCCAGCCTTTGCCGCCCGGGTCCGGTCCGTCGGTGCCCCCCACCTTCACCGCCACCTAGTTGGCAGCACACCCGACCCCGACAATTCCTCCTGCGGGTGGTGGGTCCACGGGACGATGGAGGAGGAGATGGTGCTTCCACGTTGCTTATTCGGGCTGCCCGGCCACCAGGCGCTCGCATGCGGGCCCTCCGTCTGGGCCTGGCTCCAGACAAGGGCCCCGGGCTCCCTCCGGGCCGGGTCTCTCTTCCTTTTTGGTGTTCTGTCATCAGCGTTTTTTCCTGTAACCCCAGGTAGGGGGGCTAGGGGGTACTACCACTTGCCCAAGGTGGACCCCCAGACTAGTGGAGGCGTCTTACTTCTCCATTCTAGTTTTGCAACTAGCCACTGCCGCACAATCCATTGATATCGATTTATAATTATTTCAAGTTTTTCTCCCTATGCAAAAGATGGGGCGGTTGTGTGAACCCAACCAGTAGAGAGCGTAGTTTTACGCTTTGGCTCCCTTGAACATAGATGGTGAAGTGGGCTTTCTGGAGCGTACAGGGAACATAGTAGGCTAATGCTGATGATTTCTGTCACGGGCAGCAGACACTGCATACCCTCAGTCCCCTAATAGGTCTTATTTCATTTCAACTTGGCTATTAACTTGATGGAGCATGTTACATTTGAGCAATATGATGATAATATGGCTAAAAGGTAGGCTACAATATGTCACAGTGCACTGGCTACTGCTATCATGTACAGTACTCCTACACATAGTAACTTCAGTTTTACAAGATGCCACAGTGCACTGGCTACTGCTATCAATACGATACAGTACAGTGCTCCTAAAATACCTATGTTATATACAGATGCCCTCAGCTGCAGTATCATCTCCTTTGATGATTTTACCTCTTTTGAATACCACGCTATTGTCTTAAAATGCCAGCCCCCAGTTCTGGCAGTAACAGTGTATAGGCCTCCTAAACAATGCCCTGCCTTCTCTACCGAATATTCAGAACTCCTGTCCATTGTTACGGTTTCAACTCCACACACGCCCCCCTCCTCCGCCTCTCCACAACCCTCCACCTCTGTGCCTACCTCACACGCCCCCTGCAGCTCGGCACGGGCACTGAGGGCGCTCCAACGACAGCTGAAATGAGTTGAGCTGATGGGCGAATGAGCTTATGGCCGGATCACTGCACACCTGCTGCCACCTTCTCATGAACCCCCTCTACCTACAAGATGCCGGTTTCTCCAGCCATTCATCGCCAGATCTTCCCTAAGAAACGCCTGGCAAGTATCGTAGTTGTTAAACAAAGTATTTCTGCTTATATATATGTGTGTTTGTGTGCTCTCTGGACCACCGCACCTCAAGGCTTACTCGTCTCTCTGTGTTCCCTACAGAACGACCAGGTGTGCTGTGATCCGGCTTGCCTGCCCATCACTCTGCCCGCCACGCACTGCAGCTGCTCCAACCGGCCTCAACCTCCAGCCTGCCAGGCTCCCAACCTGAGCCATCCGGGCACTACCTTCCCTCCCAGCTCCAGCAATAAACGCCCTGCTGGGCAAAGAGCTTCCTGCCTCCTGTGTCGTGCACTTGAGCCCCGTAGCTAACTAGCCTTAACAGTCCATCATCCATACAAATTATGACACCCTTGATCTAGTGATTACTAAGGGCCTGACTATCACTGTCTCCTCTATTAGTGACCTCGCTCTCTCTGACAATTTCTGTATCTTCTTCACTGCATTGGTTCCTAAAGTCAAAAGTAGTACTAGCGCTTTATCAAGAAACATTATCTAACCTCCACAGTATCCGATAGTTTTAGAGAAATAATGATCACAAACAATTTATCAACTCCAGAAGTGGGGCCGTCAGGCACTATTGAAGACTTAGCATCCGCCTTTAACACCAGAGTAGGGGCAGCCTTGGATTCTGTAGCACCTATTAAACGGAAAAAGATCACAGCCAATCATAAAGCTCCATGGCGAAATGAGGAAACAAATCAACTAAAGAGAACCTGCAGAAAATCTGAGCGTATATGGAGAAAGACCAAGCTACAGGTCCACCATGATATTCTCAAAGAACATCTCGCTGCCTTTGATAAAGCAATAAGAAATGCAAGGAAAGACCACTTCTCAAAATTAATATCTATCAACCGCAATAATTCAAGAGTGCTCTTCTCAACAATTGATAGCCTAATAAACCCTGCCGTAAAAACACCAGATAACCTGCTCTCTACCTCCGAATGTGAGGAATTTGCAGCTTACTTCAGAGATAAGATTATGAATATTAGGAGGAAAGTCACCCAGGAAAGGCCATGCATCCTGTTCACAGATCCTCTTCCTCCATGGAATGGACATATGAGCTTGTTTACACTGGTGGACACAGAAATGTTGAGAAAAGTAGTATCCAAACTCAAATCCTCCACAAACCTGCTGGATCCCATCCACACTGATTTTTTCAAAACAATTTTTGACTCTGTATCCTATGACATTTTAGCCATTGTTAATGACTCCCTATCTACAGGTGTCTTCTCACCAATACTTAAAACTGCTTTGGTGAGACCCGTGCTGAAGAAAAACAACTTAGACACTTCAGTTCTTAACAATTTTAGACCAATCTCCAACCTTCCCTTTTTGAGTAAAATTCTGGAAACTATTGTTTTCAAACAGATTAATGATTTTCAAACAGATTAATGATTTCCTAGCTACAAGTTCTACGCTTGACCTTTTCCAGTCCGGCTTTCGCGCCCATCATAGCACAGAGATGGCATTAGTCAAAGTTGTAAATGACCTCAGAATTAATGCTGACTCCAAAGAGCTCTCTGTTCTCATCCTCCTGGACCTGAGTGCAGCCTTTGATACTATAGATTATGCAATCCTCATCAAAAGACTGGAGAAGTGGGTTGGCCTCTCCGGTCCAGTCCTTAATTGGCTTAGGACCTATCTAACCGGTCGTGATTTCTTCGTTGCCCTCGGTGACCATAGCTCAGGAAAGATCCCTATGACCTGTGGGGTGCCCCAAGGATCGATCCTAGGACCTCTACTCTTCAGCCTGTACATGGTGCCCCTTGGCAGTGTCATCAGGAGGCACAACGTTAGCTACCATAGCTACGCAGATGATACCCAACTCTATATTTCTGTAACACCCAGTAACTACAGCTTGATTGACTGCCTTGTCAAGTGTATTACGGATATAAATGTATGGATGTCACATAATTTCCTCCAACTAAACCAGGACAAAACAGAAGTACCGATCATTGGAGAAAAAGCTGAAAGAGAGAAACTATCTGCACATTTAAAAACTCTGGAAATTGACACCAAATGCCAGGCTAAAAACCCAGGTGTCATACTTGACTCAGATCTTAATTTCGAAAACCACATCATGAATATTACAAAGACATCTTTTTACCACTTAAGGAACATTGCCATGGTGCAACCCTTTCTCTCTCAGGCTGACACCGAAAGACTAATGCATACTTTCATCACAAGCAGGCTGGACTACTGCAATGCTCTACTATCAGGCCTACCAAAGAAAGCAATCTCTAAGCTACAAATGATACAGAATGCTGCAGCACGAGTCCTCACTAAGACTAGACGCAGGGCACACATCACACCAGCCTTTAAATCACTACACTGGTTACCTGTCAACTCTAGAATAGACTTTAAAATACTATTACTAGTCTATAAATCTCTCCACAGTCACGCACCAGAAAACATTTCAGACATGCTTGTCAGGTACATGCCCAACAGACCACTCAGATCCTCAGGTACTGAACTCGTAACAGTCCCAAAAGCCAGGACCAAGAAATACGGAGAGGCAGCTTTTAGTTTATATGCCCCCAACCTCTGGAACACCCTGCCGGAGTACCTAAGAAGGGTCGAAACAACAGAGGTCTTCAAGCAAGATCTCAAGGCGTACCTTTTTGGCCTAGCCTACAATCACTAGCCAGGACCTTGAGACACAGAAAGGCAGCCTCAAACCTACCTGTGAATCCTCTGTATACATTCGTGTATATCCTGCTATGCACTCTATGTATATCAAGTTGTGTACAGAAGCTGGTTGCCCTGAAACAGGCTTGTTCTGTTCTGATATCTGTGTTGCTTCAAAGGCTCAGCATGCTACTAACCGTTTTCTGTCTCCCCTAGTGCCTCTCTCTCTCCCTCCTACCTTCTAACCAGGTCCAGTGGATGCCCCACTGTCACCCGCACACCACCCTGAGTCCGATAGATACCCCCGTGTCAGCTGTGGATGTCGTAGTATTTAGTTAACACACACACACACGTACACACATCAGTCCACATCCGGCTTAGGCCTGGACCTTGGCCCAGTCCCCCTTCCCCTCACCCTAACCCGGGTCCGTATGCTTTTCCTACCCCCTCTCTACCCCAACCCCTGCCTCTATCTGGGCCCAGGCACATTCACGCACACACAGACATACACCAGTGTTTGCCATGTCTCTCCTATTATGTTTTTAGCCTCTCTTACTCTGAAAATGTAATTTATTGCTTTATAAATGTTCTTAGCCGGTAGACAAACATACTCCAGGAGCTTGCTCGATTTCCTTGTTGAGAGGGGTCAGGGAAGAATTTGTACAGCTCACTTTTTGCTTCCCTCTGGAATATGTAGGGATGGGATGTATCCCCACCTCCCTTGTTCTCTGTAAAGCGCATTGTGTTGCCTCTGTGTCACGGCACCGCCACGTCAGCCTCGTCCACCTCCTCAGCCCCCTGACCCCGGCCCGAGCCCCGGTTCTGACGCTGGTCCCCAGCCTGTCCCTGTCTCTCCAGTGCCGGACTCCGTTTCCCCCAGCACCTCCCAGAGCCTGCAGCGGGAACTGCGGCCACGTCTGCGGTCACAAGCCAGACACGCCCCCGATCCACACCTGCCGTGCGTCACCTTGATTGCCTCTCCTCCACACCTCAACGCACCTGGTCCTGATCAGCCAATCAACGCACCTGGTCCTGATCAGCCAATCGCCAGCAGGATAAGAAGCCGGTCCACACAGCCCTCTGTGCCAGATCGTTGACCAACCAACCTAGTGGGTACACGTCTCTAGCTCCCTGCCTCGTCTGTTTTTGAACCTTGCCTTACCCTGTTCTCCCTGTCTTCCCAGTATCCAGTTCCTGCCTGACCCACGCCTGTACGATTACCCTGCTCCTGCCTGACCCACACCTGTACGATTACCCCGCTCCTGCCTGACCCACGTCTGTACGACAACCCTGCTCCTGCCTGACCCACGCCTGTACGACAACCCCGCTCCTGCCTCACCATCGCCTGTACGACTACCACGCTCCTGCCTGACCCACGCCTGTACGACAACCCCGCTCCTGCCTCACCATCGCCTGTACGATTACCCCGCTCCTGCCTGACCCACGCCTGTACGACAACCCTGCTCCTGCCTGACCCACGCCTGTACGACAACCCCGCTCCTGCCTGACCATCGCCTGTACGACTACCACGCTCCTGCCTGACCATCGCCTGTACGACTACCACGTCCCCGCCTGACCCACACCTGTCTACGGACCACGTTACTGCCTGCCTCTCCCCGGATCTCAATAAACGTGCCTACGGGCTTTCACCCCAATCGTGTCTGCTCTTGGGTCCTCCATCAAAACCCTAACAGAACGATCCGGCCAACATGGACCCAGCGGACAATACAGGCCTCCGGCAGGCCGTCACCTCCCAAGGGATTCTCGTGGGACAACACAGCGTTCTACTCCGGGACGCCGATACAGCGATGCGGGCTCTCAACGCTAATATGCAAGGCCTGTCGGCCCAGGTAACCAAGTCGGAGCAAAGCCTGCACACTATCGCCGCTACCATGCAAACCCTCAGCGAGCAGGTTAGCCAATTGGTCATATCCACGGGCTCCGCAGCCCAGGGGGAGGGCCCTGCACCCGGAGCCCTGGCACCTAGCCCAGCCCCTGTGACTGCATCCCGACGTGAGCCTAACCTCCCTAGTCCCAAGCCGTATGACGGTGATCTGGCTCGTTGTGGGTCATTTCTAATGCAATGTGACTTCATCTTTATTCACCAGCCTAGCATGTATTCACTGGACGCCGAAAGGATAGCCTTCGTGTCTAGCCTACTTACCGGTCCGCCCCTTAGTTGGTTTGAAGCCACCTGGAAAGCTAACGCGGCTTGTCTCCGGTCTTACGCTGAATTCAGCTTGGAGTTCAGAAAAGTGTTTGATCATCCCGCCCTTGGTCACGACTCAGCCTCACGTTTAATGAACTTCCAACAAGGTAGCCGTAGCGTGGCAGAGTACTCCATAGAGTTCAGGATCCTAGCCGCGGATAGCGGGTGGAACGATACCGCCTTACAGACCGCTTTCCGTGCGGGCCTGTCCGAGACTCTGAAGGACGAGTTAGTCAGGGACACGCCCACTACCCTTGACAGCCTAATCTCCCTGGCTATCAAAATCGATCACCGCCTGAGGGAGCGTAGAAAGGAAAGAAGCCGCACATCCGGTTTTCCATCTAGGCTTCCCAGCCAGCGTTCCCCTAACACGCCTTCTCAGCTCTCGCCACGTCATGAAGCGCTCTCCCCTCAGCGCACCACGACGCCACATGCCTCCGCCCCCGAGGACGAGCCCATGCAGTTGGGCGGCGCACGACTCTCCGAGGCTGAACGCACTCGCCGTGTGAGCGAGCGCCTCTGTTTCTACTGCGGTCAACCAGGTCATGGCCGTGCTTCCTGCCCCGCTCGGCCAAAAACCCAAGCCCACCAGTGAGAGTGGGTTCACCGGTGGGCTGTGCCCTGTCACCCACGCCCCCCATGGCCAAGCTAGCGCACGTGGGCTCTCTTTCCAATGGCTCCTCCTGTGTCGATGCCCAGGGGCGGATGCACCTCGACGTCTCCATCACTGTGAACCAACGGCCCATCTCAGTTCTCGCCCTTGTTGACTCAGGTGCCGACGACAATTTCATCGACGCAGAGCTAGTAATCCAGGCGGGTATTGCCACCCTCCCCAGAGAGCCCCCTGTTACCGTGCACGACCTTAGCGGTAGACTCCTAGCCAACATTACGCATGTCACCGAACCCTTGAGCGTGGTCATCTCTGGAAACCATCGCGAGTCCTTGTCCCTATTGGTCATCACGTCCCCCCAGAGTCCCATAGTGCTTGGCCATGCGTGGTTAAAACAACACAATCCCCATATCGACTGGTCCTCTAACCGAGTAGTCAGCTGGAGTTCCTTCTGCCTCAGTACCTGCCTCACATCTGCCCGTCCCCCAGCAGAGGGCGCTGTTGCCCCTATTGAGCCTCCTGACCTGTCCCAGGTGCCCCCCGTCTACCACGACCTTGGAGAGGCCTTCAGTAAGCAACGAGCTCTCTCCCTACCGCCTCATCGCCCCTATGACTGCTCCATAGAGCTCCTCCCTGGGGCCCCTCTGCCCTCAGGCCGTCTGTTCCACCTGTCACGTCCTGAGAGAGAGGCCATGGAAACTTACATCAGGGACTCTCTTGCTTCTGGCATCATCAGGCCATCGTCCTCTGCAGTAGGTGCCGGATTCTTCTTTGTCGGTAAGAAGGATGGTTCCTTACGACCCTGCATTGATTACCGGGCTCTGAACAGCATAACTGTTAAAAACAAGTATCCCCTGCCTCTCCTCGCTTCTGCCTTTGAGCCCCTCCAAGGCGCCACCGTCTTTTCCAAACTGGACCTCAGGAACGCCTACCATCTGGTTCGGATTACAGAAGGAGACAAGTGGAAGACTGCTTTTAACACCCCCCTTGGACATTTCGAGTATCTGGTGATGCCTTTTGGGTTGACCAATGCCCCTGCTGTTTTTCAGGCCCTAGTCAACGACGTCCTCCGGGATCTACTGAACCGTTCTGTCTTTGTCTACCTGGATGACATCCTTGTTTTTTCTCGTTCCCCGGAGGAGCATGTCAAGCACGTCAGGCAGGTTCTCCAAAGACTCCTGGAGAACCGGCTGTTTGTCAAGGCTGAAAAGTGTGAATTTCATGTCCGCTCAGTTCAGTTTCTGGGGTACATCATTGGAGAGGGTCAGGTGAAGGCTACTCCAGAGAAGATCAGGGCAGTGGTCGAGTGGCCCACCCCCACAACCAGAAAGGAGCTACAGAGGTTTCTTGGGTTTGCAAACTTTTACCGACGGTTTATCCGTGACTACAGCCGAGTTGCTTCCCCCATGATGGCCCTGACCTCTAGGACCACTCCCTTCTCCTGGACACCCGAGGCAGACGCTGCGTTCAGGGCCTTGAAAGCACTCTTCACCTCTGCCCCGGTGCTTACCCAACCAGACCCCTCACGTCAGTTCGTCGTGGAGGTTGACGCATCGGACACGGGAGTGGGGGCGGTCCTGTCACAGCGATCGGCCTCCAACGACAAGCTCCACCCCTGCGCCTTCTTCTCTCGCCGCCTTGAACCGGCGGAACGCAATTACGACGTGGGGAACAAGGAGCTGCTCGCTGTCCAGCTGGCCCTGTAGGAATGGAGACATTGGTTGGAGGGGGCGGAACAACCGTTTATCGTGTGGACAGATCATAAAAACCTGGTTAACCTCCAGAATGCCAAGAGGCTAAACCCCAGGCAGGCCCGGTGGGCGCTGTTCTTCGGGTGCTTCCGGTTTACCATCACCTACCGGTCGGGGTCTCGCAACGTCAAGCGTGATGCGTTGTCACGCCAATTTGCTCCCCCGGAACCGAGTGCCGCAGAGCCTGACACGATCCTACCTCCCTCCTGTGTGGTGGGCGCGGTCACATGGGAGATCGAGGGCGTGGTCAGGGACGCCCAGAGGAGCCAACCGGACCCAGGTAAAGGCCCCCCTAACCGACTGTTTGTGCCTGATCTAGTCCGTTCCCAGGTCATCCAGTGGGTCCACGCATCCCGGCTTGCCTGTCACCCAGGGGTCAACCGCACCCTGGCTCTGCTTAAGAAGCGTTTTTGGTTGCCCACCATGTCAGCTGACACCCGGGAATACATCCAGGCCTGCACAGTCTGTGCCCAGAGTAAGGCGTCGCACCAACCCTCCTCCGGTCTGCTACGCCCCCTGCCTGTTCCTGGCCGCCCTTGGAGCCACATCGGGCTGGACTTCGTGTGCGGGCTCCCTCTGTCCAATGGTAACACCACCATACTAACTATTATTGACCGGTTTTCTAAGGCCGCCCATTTTGTGCCCCTATCCAAGCTCCCCTCAGCTTCAGAGACCGCGGCTCTCCTGGTGACCCATGTGGTCCGGCTCCACGGCATTCCCGTGGACATTGTCTCGGACCGAGGACCCCAGTTTACGTCCCAAGTGTGGCGGGAGTTCTGCCGGGCTATTGGAGCCACCGTGAGCCTGTCCTCCGGCTATCACCCCCAGACTAACGGGCAGGCTGAACGGGCCAACCAGTTCCTTGGGAATGCGCTGCGCTGTGTCACCACTCGGAACCCGTCCGCCTGGAGCGACTACTTCTCCTGGGTTGAGTATGCTCACAACTCCCTGTCCAATGCCTCCACTGGTCTGTCCCCTTTTGAATGCTCTCTGGGCTACCAGCCACCATTGTTCCCTGAGCAGGAGGGGGAACTCACCGTGCCCTCAGTCCAGAGCCACATCCGTCGCTGCCGCAGGGTTTGGAGAGAGACCCGAACCGCCCTGCTCCGCTCTGCCCACCGCAGCCGGCGTAACGCGGATCGCCACCGGGTCCCAGCTCCAGCTTACCAACCAGGTCAGAGTGTATGGTTATCCTCCAAGGACATCCCATTGCAAGCATCCTCCCGTAAGCTGACACCCCGGTACCTGGGCCCATACGTCATCGACAGCATAGTCAACCCCTCAGCGATCAGGCTCAAGTTGCCTCCCGCCATGAGGATACATCCGACCTTCCATGTGTCCCGTATCAAGCCTGCCTCTGTCAGCCCACTGTGTCCACCAGGAGACCCGCCACCACCGGTCCGGATCATCGATGACAACCTTGCCTGGACGGTACGGCGCTTGCTGAGGGTCCGTCGGCGGGGCCGGGGACTCCAGTATCTGGTGGACTGGGAGGGTTATGGGCCTGAGGAACGGAGTTGGGTTCCCCGCAGGTTCATTCTGGACCCAACTCTCATCCGGGATTTCCACCGTGACCATCCTGGCCAGCCCGGTCGGTCGCCAGGAGGCGCCCGTAGAGGGGGGGGGTCCTGTCACGGCACCGCCGCGTCAGCCTCGTCCACCTCCTCAGCCCCCTGACCCCGGCCCGAGCCCCGGTTCTGACGCTGGTCCCCAGCCTGTCCCTGTCTCTCCAGTGCCGGACTCCGTTTCCCCCAGCACCTCCCAGAGCTTGCAGCGGGAACTGCGGGCACGTCTGCGGTCACAAGCCAGACACGCCCCCGATCCACACCTGCCGTGCGTCACCTTGATTGCCTCTCCTCCACACCTCAACGCACCTGGTCCTGATCAGCCAATCAACGCACCTGGTCCTGATCAGCCAATCGCCAGCAGGATAAGAAGCTGGTCCACACAGCCCTCTGTGCCAGATCGTTGACCAACCAACCTAGTAGGTACACGTCTCTAGCTCCCTGCCTCGTCTGTTTTTGAACCTTGCCTTACCCTGTTCTCCCTGTCCCAGTATCCAGTTCCTGCCTGACCCACGCCTGTACGATTACCCTGCTCCTGCCTGACCCACACCTGTACGATTACCCCGCTCCTGCCTGACCCACACCTGTACGACAACCCCGCTCCTGCCTGACCATCGCCTGTACGACTACCACGCTCCTGCCTGACCATCGCCTGTACGACTACCACGCTCCTGCCTGACCATCGCCTGTACGACTACCACGCTCCTGCCTGACCATCGCCTGTACGACTACCACGTCCCCGCCTGACCCACGCCTGTCTACGGACCACGTTACTGCCTGCCTCTCCCCGGATCTCAATAAACGTGCCTACGGGCTTTCACCCCAATCGTGTCTGCTCTTGGGTCCTCCATCAAAACCCTAACACTGGGTATGAAATGCGCTATACAAATACAGCTTTGATTGATTGATTGATTGATACCACTTCATATCACAGCGAGCATACTGTAGCTATACAGCTCTTTACAACACAGGACAGTAGGTCTATACCTAGCTGTACAGCACTTTACAACATACAACAGTAGTCATATACCTACTGTAGCTACTGTATACAAGTACTTTACAATACAGCACAATAGACCTATACCTAGCAGCACATTAGGCCTATATTTAGATATACAGGACTTTCCAACACAGCACGGTAGGCCTAGCTGGATAACACTTTACCAAACAGAAACCAAAAGAATCAAGTATTATTATTATTATTATTATTATTATATTTATCTGCCCCAGTCTGACTGAAGTCCTATAAAGCAACTGGTTATTCACCAGATCACTGATGAAGAGGAGGTTCACCCAGGATCTCATATTACCCAGAGCCATCACTGCTAGTCCTCTAATCAACCAGTATCAACACATCATTTATATGACAACTTGGTTAAACAAAGCTCAGAGAGCAATATGTACTCTATTCTGTCTTCAATTGGGGGTGTTTTTGTCAAAGAATTAATACAGAATAATTGTAGAAAATTCTTACTCTAAAGTTTATCCCCATTATGGACTTACTTGTTTTCTCTAAGTCAGTGTGTCAAATCCAGAAGTCACTAGCTACTCTGATGAGGTGGAATGGATCACTGACTGTTTAAGTGTCTGCGTCAGCAACGTCTACTATGACATCATAAAAGCAATGGGAGATGTAACGTGGCGAGGCGCCCTCTAGTGGTCTTGATAGGGGTGTGGAAGTGTTGGAGTCGGACTGATGAGGGCATTTTTGAAATAGGATATCTACATTAGGTAAACACGGGTGTAATTAATAAAAAGGCGAGGTTGCTGCGATTGGTTGCTAAGCAAAGCGTTGACTAAGTGTAGTCACAAGCACCAACCCCCCTCTCCCCCCGCCGGGACGGCTCCCTCTCCCTCTCTCCTCCCCGATAGGTAGATTTGGGTAGCGTTCTTTGAGCGCGAAGGACGACCGAGAGGCGAGATTAGAGTTTGTTCAAGTAATAATAATAAAAAAGAGTCCCATAGCCATTGAATTGGTAGTAGCCTAGGCTATTTTGAGGTTGGTCATTTCTCCGAGTGAGAATTGTGAAGCGTGGCGAGTGAGCGTGAGAATAGGCTGCAATGCGTGTGTCTGAGACTTGGCAGCCCCGGGTTTCACTGATCTAGCGGTCAGTAAATTTGACCAAATTTCAAGAGGTGGACATCACTGGATTCATCTCGGCATACAGATAATTCAAGAGCAATTGACTCATGTTTACGAAGCACACCAACATAGTGCTCTGATCAGTACGAGTCCTCACTAAGACTAGACAAAGGGCACACATCACACCAGCCTTAAAATCACTACACTGGTTACCTGTCAACTCTAGAATAGACTTTAAAATACTATTACTAGTCTATAAATCTCTCCACAGTCACGCACCAGAAAACATTTCAGACATGCTTGTCAGGTACATGCCCAACAGACCACTCAGATCCTCAGGTACTGAACTCGTAACAGTCCCAAAAGCCAGGACCAAGAAACACGGAGAGGCAGCTTTTAGTTTCTATGCCCCCAACCTCTGGAACACCCTGCCGGAGTGCCTAAGAAGGGTCGAAACAACAGAGGTCTTCAAGCAAGATCTCAAGACGTACCTTTTTGGCCTAGCCTACAATCACTAGCCAGGACCTTGAGACACAGAAAGGCAGCCTCAAACCTACCTGTGAATCCTCTGTATACATTGGTGTATATCCTGCTATGCACTCTATGTATATCAAGTTGTGTACAGAAGCTGGTTGCCCTGAAACAGGCTTGTTCTGTTCTGATATCTGTGTTGCTTCAAAGGCTCAGCATGCTACTAACCGTTTTCTGTCTCCCCTAGTGCCTCTCTCTCTCCCTCCTACCTTCTAACCAGGTCCAGTGGATGCCCCACTGTCACCCGCACACCACCCTGAGTCCGATAGATACCCCTGTGTCAGCTGTGGATGTCGTAGTATTTAGTTAACACACACACACACGTACACACATCAGTCCACATCCGGCTTAGGCCTGGACCTGGGCCCAGTCCCCCTTCCCCTCACCCTAACCCGGGTCCGTATCCTTTTCCTACCCCCTCTCTACCCCAACCCCTGCCTCTATCTGGGCCCAGGCACATTCACGCACACACAGACATACACCAGTGTTTGCCATGTCTCTCCTATTATGTTTTTAGCCTCTCTTACTCTGAAAATGTAATTTAATGTAATTTATTGCTTTATAAATGTTCTTAGCCGGTAGACAAACATACTCCAGGAGCTTGCTCGATTTCCTTGTTGAGAGGGGTCAGGGAAGAATTTGTACAGCTCACTTTTTGCTTCCCTCTGGAATATGTAGGGGTGGGATGAATCCCCACCTCCCTTGTTCTCTGTAAAGCGCATTGTGTTGCCTCTGGGTATGAAATGCGCTATACAAATACAGCTTTGATTGATTGATTGATTGATACCACTTCATATCACAGCGAGCATACTGTAGCTATACAGCTCTTTACAACACAGGACAGTAGGTCTATACCTAGCTGTACAGCAATTTACAACATACAACAGTAGTCATATACCTACTGTAGCTACTGTATACAAGTACTTTACAATACAGCACAATAGACCTATACCTAGCAGCACATTAGGCCTATATTTAGATATACAGGACTTTCCAACACAGCACAGTAGGCCTAGCTGGATAACACTTTACCAAACAGAAACCAAAAGAATCAAGTATTATTATTATTATTATATTTATCTGCCCCAGTCTGACTGAAGTCCTATAAAGCAACTGGTTATTCACCAGATCACTGATGAAGAGGAGGTTCACCCAGGAACTCATATTACCCAGAGCCATCACTGCTAGTCCTCTAATCAACCAGTATCAACACATCATTTATATGACAACTTGGTTAAACAAAGCTCAGAGAGCAATATGTACTCTATTCTGTCTTCAATTGGGGGTGTTTTTGTCAAAGAATGAATACAGAATAATTGTAGAAAATTCTTACTCTAAAGTTTATCCCCATTATGGACTTACTTGTTTTCTCTAAGTCAGTGTGTCAAATCCAGAAGTCACTAGCTACTCTGATGAGGTGGAATGGATCACTGACTGTTTAAGTGTCTGCGTCAGCAACGTCTACTATGACATCATAAAAGCAATGGGAGATGTAACGTGGCGAGGCGCCCTCTAGTGGTTTTGATAGGGGTGTGGAAGTGTTGGAGTCGGACTGATGAGTGCATTTTTGAAATAGGATATCTACATTAGGTAAACACGGGTGTAATTAATAAAAAGGCGAGGTTGCTGCGAGTGATTGCTAAGCAAAGCGTTGACTAAGTGTAGTCACAAGCACCAACCCCCCTCTCCCCCCGCCGGGACGGCTCCCTCTCCCTCTCTCCTCCCCGATAGGTAGATTTGGGTAGCGTTCTTTGAGCGCGAAGGACGACCGAGAGGCGAGATTAGCGTTCGTTCAAGTAATAATTAAAAAAAAGAGTCCCATAGTGTGGTGGCTGGACTCGGTTGACCTATGACATTTGGACGCTCACAAAGTACTATTATGACACTTCAGATTGAATTCACCAGTAGCCTACCACAGGGTTCTCCTCCCAAGGACCAACACAATCACACAACCTTGTCAAATGAGGACACGAAATATAACAGAGTAGAGTAAAAGAAACATACTTTATTACCTTACAATTGCAGCAAAGGGACGGTTACACAGAGACACAAGGGGTATCTGTGCAAGCGTGCCGACTAGTGTCGGGACATTCTGTATATACGATTCCACACAATACATTGGCGCATGACTACATGTGTGAGTACCTGATTGGTTGAAACCTTTATCTAATGCTAGTCCTATGAGCTAACTACTTTCGTTTTCCATTCAGCCGATGTGAATAAGGTGTTCTGTTAAGTTACAATTTCAACAGGCTTTTCATTGTGAGGTGTCCTTGGCAGTCAACTTATCTGCTACTGGAACATAGATAATAACAACTTTTCATGCGTACTGTATTCTGGAAAAGTACAGACTGCTGACATTCAGTATTGAAGCAACTAGGCCTAAAAAGGCAGGCCTTGTGTTTAAACAACTATAATAGCACTTTAAAAAATACCTTCCACATTTCCCCCCTTTGATCCATAATATGGATCACTCTACTGTTAACATTACTGGTGAATGATGCTAAGCTAAGCTATCAGAATGGGGAATAACAGAGTACTTGAAGACACATCTAAATAGCCCAGTGACTTTAAAACAGAGTATAAAACATAATAGAACATAGTTACTGTACTGTAACTAGTACAATCATAAAACAACAGTTTAAAATGTCAGGAATGGCATGAGTCTTTAATAGTGAAATTTACAACAGTATTATTGCTTTTTGGGTTGACCCTATTGGTCAGTTACTCAGCTTCTTGGTGGTTTGGTCTTCAGGACTCCAAGAGTCCTCTCCGGTGCTCAACCTTTAGGTGACTGCCAGCTGGTCTGTCACTGTAGGGAGGTGGTTGTAGCTCGACTAGCAGGGGCCACGGCTCTCGTGTCTACCTGAGTTAGGAGGTCCCCGTGTGGGGTGTATGTCAGTTATCAGTGTCTGGAAATGTGTGTATGTGCTCAGTAGCTCGACTAGCAGGGGCCACGGCTCTCGTGTCTACCTGAGTTAGGAGGTCCCCGTGTGGGGTGTATGTCAGTTATCAGTGTCTGGAAATGTGTGTATGTGCTCAGTAGCTCGACTAGCAGGGGCCACGGCTCTCGTGTCTACCCGAGTTAGGAGGTTCCAGTGTGTGGTGTATGTTGGTTATCAGTGTCTGGAGGTGTATGTGTATGTTCAGATCTTGCCTGTTACTGGAGGATCACTCCAGGGTTAGCCTCATGGTATTTCTGGAGGTCCCAAGCCTTCTGCTGGGCCGGGGACAGGGAGGCTTCTTCATCCTGCAGCAGGACCATCTCGGTGGCGTCTGCTCCCAGGGTGGCTCAGGTTGCTTTGGTGATGAGACACTTGCAGATAGGGATGCCACAGAACACTAGTATTCCAATTATAACCAGGACACTCACGATCATGGAGACTGCTTTCCCCGCCCAGCCAGAGAAGAACTCGGTCAGCCAATGTAGGTCTCCTCCGGTGGGGGCGGTCTGGCTAAATACTTGTTCAATCATGGTGGCGCTATGTTTGAGATAGTTAGTGACATTGTCTTTGGCGTCTGGGATAAAGAAACAACAACTTATGCCTAACATTTTGCATACTCCACCTTCCCTGGCGGTGATTACGTCCATTCATATTGGGCTAGGTGGGCGGGTGGCCTTCGCTCTCTCTGGGGTCTCCTAGGTGGTGGGGTCGGGTCCTCCTCTTCTGGGACCTCGGGGTACGCGGGCTCTGGGACTGGTTGTTCTTCCTTGACAGGGGAAAAACTGGGAACAGAAGGAATGTCAGTTTGTGGGGTGTCGGGTCCCCCCTTTGTTGGTGACTGGCTCACACGATGGGAAGTCTCTGGTGGTTTCCTCTGGGATGTCTTCCCCTCCAGGTTCCTGCTGGTCCTAGGGTGTATCTGTGTCTTTCTCCACAGACCCACCCATACGCCAGCATGCTCTTAGGAGTGGTTATAGCTCCCCAAGGACAGGTTACATTGTGTGTGACATTCCGATAGGTTACCGTGCAGTTGGGGTTGTGGGCGTCGACATGGATGTTGGCTCGTTCTGGTGCTGACAGGTTACTGGAGGTGGGCTGGTTGTATTGTTCCTGATCATTTGGTCAATTGAGAGAACACTTAGAATGTCAAATGGTGTGGTGCAATTGATCTTCTCGAGGGCAGTGGTGGGTCGGGGTTTGACAATTTTTTTTCTGCTGTTTTGTGTGATGCCTGGGCAGTACCAGGATGGGGTAAGGATCTGACTAATCCCCCCCTTTGCTCACGTGACCACGTCCGTGAGCAACATGACAGTAATATGTGTAATGTTACAAATATGTATAATTGCCTTTGCTGCAATTGTAAGGCAATGTCTCTAACGCACACAACACAACAGTCACTTCAATCACAACTTCTTGAATAGTAGTAGTAATAGTAATAGTAGTAGAACAGTAGTAGTAGAATAGTAGTAGTAAAATGGTACCTTTAATCAGAATGGGGAACGTACTTTATGTGGAACAGCAACACTGTTTAATATCGGAGTCGTTATGGTTCTATTTCGCACCGCTCGGATAAAACACTTCACACAGTCAATGAATTTGAAAACCCAACCAAAAGAATAATTCTTCAACAACTAAAATGTTAAACACGGGCGCAGCACTTCTCTGTGAGCCTAACCGATGTTTAGGTATGGGAATTCTTGGTCTATGGACGGACTATGTAGTTATAATGTAGCTAGCATTAAAACCTCACCGTGGCAACCAATGTACATATGTGGACCTTTTTAATCTCTTATATCCTATGCCGTACGTCAAGCGTAGCCCTAGGTATATACTCTCATTAAAAATGAATTTTTAACTCTGTGAACAATTGGTGTACGTTTGGAACTTACTTAAAATGTCAGAAAAGCAACCTCCAGTTGGTGTGTTGGTTGTCCTTTTTAGGGAGGGATTCCAGGCCTCCTGCCCCTCTGAGCGGCCTGCGTCCGCCTTCCAACCTCGTCCGTCGACGGCTTGGCTATGAAGTGGATGCGTGAAGGGTGATCAGTCCAACGGAGGCTCACTCAGACGGGCAGATCAGCTGGAATCCCACTTCTCGACACCAGTGAAATGTGGTGGCTGGACTCGGTTGACCTATGACATTTGGACGCTCACAAAGTACTATTATGACACTTCAGATTGAATTCACCAGTAGCCTACCACAGGGTTCTCCTCCCAAGGACCAACACAATCACACAACCTTGTCAAATGAGGACACAAAATATAACAGAGTAGAGTAAAAGAAACATACTTTATTACCTTACAATTGCAGCAAAGGGACGGTTACACAGAGACACAAGGGGTATCTGTGCAAGCGCGCCGACTAGTGTCGGGACATTCTGTATATACTATTCCACACAATACATTGGCGCATGACTACATGTGTGAGTACCTGATTGGTTGAAACCTTTTTCTAATGCTAGTCCTATGAGCTAACTACTTTCGTTTTCCATTCAGCCGATGTGAATAAGGTGTTCTGTTAAGTTACAATTTCAACAGGCTTTTCATTGTGAGGTGTCCTTGGCAGTCAACTTATCTGCTACTGGAACATAGATAATAACAACTTTTCATGCGTACTGTATTCTGGAAAAGTACAGACTGCTGACATTCAGTATTGAAGCAACTAGGCCTAAAAAGGCAGGCCTTGTGTTTAAACAACTATAATAGCACTTTAAAAAATACCTTCCACAATAGCCATTGAATTGGTAGTAGCCTAGGCTATTTTGAGGTTGGTCATTTCTCCGAGTGAGAATTGTGAAGCGTGGCGAGTGAGCGTGAGAATAGGCTGCAATGCGTGTGTCTGAGACTTGGCAGCCCCAGGTTTCACTGATCTACCGGTCAGTAAATCCGACCAAATTTCAAGAGGTGGACATCACTGGATTCATCTCGGCATACAGATAATTCAAGATTGACTCATGTTTACGAAGCGCACCAGCATAGTGCTCTGATCAGCTGCACTCTCCAGTGAAGTTCTCAAAACGCGACAGATGCCCGGATCAGTAGCCTAGATCTCATTGTATTACAGTATTTTAGCAGACGCTTTTATCCAAAGCAACTAACAATAATTGCATTTAACTAGGAAAGGCCAATGTAGGCAACTAGCCTACTAGGCTACTTGCCAGAACTTACAAGTGCATCTCCTTTCTAAAACAAGTGACTAAGATCATAATCTAGTGCTGAAGGCAAAGTGCAAGAATTGCAATCTAAAATACAATAGAGGGAGGGTCGTTGTAGTTCTCTCTGTAAAATAACTAAAACGAGGGACGGTAGGCCTAGCTGGATAACACTTTACCAAACAGAAACCAAAAGAATCAAGTATTATTATTATTATTATATTTATCTGCCCCAGTCTGACTGAAGTCCTATAAAGCAACTGGTTATTCACCAGATCACTGATGAAGAGGAGGTTCACCCAGGAACTCATATTACCCAGAGCCATCACTGCTAGTCCTCTAATCAACCAGTATCAACACATCATTTATATGACAACTTGGTTAAACAAAGCTCAGAGAGCAATATGTACTCTATTCTGTCTTCAATTGGGGGTGTTTTTGTCAAAGAATTAATACAGAATAATTGTAGAAAATTCTTACTCTAAAGTTTATCCCCATTATGGACTTACTTGTTTTCTCTAAGTCAGTGTGTCAGATCCAGAAGTCACTAGCTACTCTGATGAGGTGGAATGGATCACTGACTGTTTAAGTGTCTGCGTCAGCAACGTCTACTATGACATCATAAAAGCAATGGGAGATGTAACGTGGCGAGGCGCCCTCTAGTGGTTTTGATAGGGGTGTGGAAGTGTTGGAGTCGGACTGATGAGTGCATTTTTTAAATAGGATATCTACATTAGGTAAACACGGGTGTAATTAATAAAAAGGCGAGGTTGCTGCGAGTGGTTGCTAAGCAAAGCGTTCACTAAGTGTAGTCACAAGCACCAACCCCCCTCTCCCCCCGCCGGGACGGCTCCCTCTCCCTCTCTCCTCCCCGATAGGTAGATTTGGGGAGCGTTCTTTGAGCGCGAAGGACGACCGAGAGGCGAGATTAGCGTTCGTTCAAGTAATAATTAAAAAAAAGAGTCGCATAGCCATTGAATTGGTAGTAGCCTAGGCTATTTTGAGGTTGGTCATTTCTCCCGAGTGAGAATTGTGAAGCGTGGCGAGTGAGCGTGAGAATAGGCTGCAATGCGTGTGTCTGAGACTTGGCAGCCCCGGGTTTCACTGATCTACCGGTCAGTAAATCCGACCAAATTTCAAGAGGTGGACATCACTGGATTCATCTCGGCATACAGATAATTTAAGATTGACTCATGTTTACGAAGCGCACCAGCATAGTGCTCTGATCTGCTGCACTCTCCAGTGAAGTTCTCAAAACGCGACAGATGCCCGGATCAGTAGCCTAGATCTCATTGTATTACAGTATTTTAGCAGACACTTTTATCCAAAGCAACTAACAATAATTGCATTTAACTAGGAAAGGCCAATGTAGGCTACTAGCCTACTAGGCTACTTGCCAGAACTTACAAGTGCATCTCCTTTCTAAAACAAGTGACTAAGATCATAATCTAGTGCTGAAGGCAAAGTGCAAGAATTGCAATCTAAAATACAATAGAGGGAGGATCGTTGTAGTTCTCTCTGTAAAATAACTAAAACGGTAGGCCTAGCTGGATAACACTTTACCAAACAGAAACCAAAAGAAGCAAGTATTATTATTATTGTAGCATCAGGGGGGAAGTGAACTACACTCCCAGCGTTCCCTGGGGGGGGTTATGGGCGTCCAGCCAGTTCAGTGTGTTATGGTCGTTGACTAGTTGCTATGGACGCTGTGATTTTGGGTTGCTATGCGCGTGAGTGTGTGTGCCGCTCGGCTGTAAATGAGCTGCTTTACGTTAAGTCTTTGGGAAATAAATACGCCCGTGTTTGTGGCTAAAGAGGACAACCAGTTCTTCCATTCTCGCTACATTGGTGTCAGAAGTGAGGATAAGGAAATGTCGAAATTTCAAAGAGAGGTGGAAGACATTGAACAGTTTCTTGCGAGCCTACAAGTCTGCGACCGCAAGACGCGGCCAAGAGAGCAACTGTTTACCTCAACTTTAGCTAACGTGAGGCTAGCTAGCAGTGAGCTAGCAGCACCTCCGCCGCAGGGGAGCCATAGAGAAGGAAACGGCGAGATACCTGATGGGGCCAGCGCTCCACGGCCAACGGTGAGACGGCGAGATACTGTCCCTTCTGCAACGTTGCAGAGAGAAGATGCTGCTGCTGCTGTACTGCCGTCGGCGGGAGTGATGGAGGATGCTAACGTCACCTCCCCAGTTCCCCTCCCAGCGCCGGCGGGCGGAACCCGGAGAAGTGCCATTAAACTGCCGCGATTTGGTGGTGAGGAACCCATAGAGAACTATCTCATCCAGGTCCAGCTAGCTGCTCAACTTAATGCATGGACGGCTGAAGAGACTGCAGTTCATGTTGCCCTTTCCCTGGAGGGGAGAGCACTACAAATCCTCACAGACCTGCAGCCAGAAGAGCGTTTAAATTGGCCAGCTATTGAGAGGGCGCTACAGTACCGCTTTGGCCAGCGCTATTATTCTGATGATGTCAGAGACCAACTTGTCCGACGCCAAAGGGGGTTAACAGAGAGCCTGGGTTCATATGCAGCAGACCTTCACTTCTATGCACGGCGTGGGTATCCGACTTTCGATGTAACAACACAAGAGGAACTCGCCCTCCAAGCCTTTGTCCGTGGTCTACGACCAGAACGACTCCGAGAACACATTCGTCTCCACGCGCCGAGAACCTTGACAGCAGCCCTAACTGAAGCAGAGCGGGTCGAGCATGTGCTGTGTGCCAGGGAGCGTTCTGCAGAAGAGGGACACCGGGTTCGGCGCGTGGACCAGAATGACAGGGGGGAAGAGGAAGTGACCCGACAGGCAAACGCCACCATCTCCCCACGGCCGATGCGACGGGGGGCAAGGTCAAACCGACCAACCAATGAGTGCTGCTACCGATGCGGGGAGCCAGGCCACATCGCACGCTATTGTCCAGCTCCAGCCCCACGAAGCCCAGGCCCCCAACCGTTGTTAAACTAGAACCGGGCAGTGCTGTGAGGGAACCGCTGCCCACTGACTTTTCCACTAACCCTCAAATGCGTCTTGGTCGGCTGGGTCAGGCACACGGACTGTACATTGACTGTAACTTGAATGGTACCCCCTGTAGAGCCCTGGTAGACACGGGGTCCACCATCTCCCTAGTTCGCCCCGGAACTTTACCTGGCACCACGGGCCGTAGGCTACAGGGTTGGGAACCCACGAAGGTTCGCATCACTACAGTAACCGGTGAGGAGGCTAGAATGCACGGGAAAGGGTTTCTCAGTGTATCTGTGGCGGGCTGCCGCATCGACCACCAGTTCTGGCTACCCGACATCCAGGACCCCTGCATCATCGGACTGGACCTGCTGACAAAATGGGAGGCTAGAGTGGATGTGCCTAAGTCCACACTCTACATGAGCATAGGGGCTGTGACGCTTCATGCCGCTGGTGGGAAAACAGCCGCCAGAGGGTCCCCCACGTCGCTGCCAGCCGCCGGAGGGTCCTGCACCTCGCCGCCGGCCGCCAGAGGGTCCCGCACGTCGCTGCCGGCTGCCAGAGGGTCCCCCACGTCGCTGCCAGCCGCCGGAGGGTCCCGCACGTCGCCGCCAGCCGCCAGAGGGTCCCGCACGTCGCCGCCGGCCGCCAGAGGGTCCCGCACGTCGCCGCCGGCCGCCAGAGGTTCCCCCATGTCGCCACCAGCCGCCAGAGGGTCCCGCATGTCGCCGCCAGCCGCTGGAGGGTCCTGCACGTCGCCGCCAGCCGCCGGAGAGTCCTGCACGTCGCTGCCGGCCGCCAGAGGGTCCCGCATGTCGCCACCGGCCGCCAGAGGGTCCCCCATGTTGCCGCCAGCCGCCGGAGGGTCCTGCACGTCGCCACCAGCCGCCAGAGGGTCCTACACGTCGCCGCCAGCCACCGGAGGGTCCCCCACGTCGCCACCAGCCGCCAGAGGGTCCTGCACATCACCGCCAGCCGTCCGGGGGTCCTACACGTCGCCGCCGACCGCCAGAAGGTCCTGCATGTCGCCGCTAGCCATCGGAGGGTCCCCCACGTCGCCTCCAGCCATCCGGGGGTCCCCCACATCGCCGCCAGCCATCGGAGGGTCCTCCATGTTGCTGTCAGCGGAGACGAAGCGGGCTGTGGACGACCTGTTTGAGAGGAGCTGCGCGGGTCTGGAGGCGGACCAGAGGGGCCAGCTCCATGAACTTCTGGTAGCGTTTTCAGACATATTCGCTGCCAAAGATGAGGACTGCACGCACAACAATCTAGTTCAGCATGACATCGACACTGGTAATGCCCTCCCCATTCGCCTTCGCCCCCGTCGTCTGCCACTCGCCAAGCGGTTGTCAGCAGAGCAGAAGGTCAGAGAGATGGCAGAGGCGGGTGTCATCGAACCTTCCAGTAGCCCCTGGTCAGCCCCAGCTGTCTTGGTCAAAAAGAAAGATGACACATGGCGTTTTTGTGTGGACTACCGTCGCCTTAATGACATCACCCGCAAAGACTCCTACCCCCTGCCCCGCATCGATGATGCTCTAGACCACGTCACCGGGTCCCAATGGTTCAGTTCCCTCGATCTCCGCAGCGGCTAATGGCAGGTGGAGCTGACGCCGGAGGCCCGCCCTAAGACTGCCTTCTCCATACCCTCGGGCGGGCTTTGGCAGTTCAAAGTGATGCCATTCGGCTTGTGCAACGCCCCGGCTACCTTTGAGCGCCTCATGGAGAGAGTGCTAGCTGACATCCCTCGGAGCCGTTGTGTAGTTTATCTCGACGACCTCCTCATCCACGCTAAAGACTTTGGGGGCGCCCTAGCCAACCTGAGGGACGTCTTCTGCAACATCCGCCGTGCAGGCCTGCGCCTCCACCCCAAAAAGTGCCACCTGTTCCGGCGAGAGACAGTCTTCCTCGGGCATGTCATCAGCGGTGAGGGTGTGGCCACCGACCCAGCAAAAGTAGCTGCAGTGAGAGACTGGCCCATCCCACAGAACATCGCAGAGCTGAAAAGCTTCCTGGGTCTGGCCTCATATTACCGGCGGTTCGTTAAAGACTTCTCCACTGTCGCCGGGCCGCTGCACAGCCTCAATCACAAAGGGTGTGTGTTTCAGTGGGAAGAGAACTGCACTGCTGCTTTCACTGCGCTCCGAACAGCACTCATCGAGTTTCTTATTTCAGTTGCACGCTTAACCGAGCAGAGAGGAACTACTGTGTAACACGCAGAGAACTGTTGGCCATCGTCCGGGCAATTCGCCACTTCCGGGCCTATCTCTACGGGGTGAAGTTCCTCCTGCGCACTGACCACGCCTCCCTCTCCTGGCTCCTCAACTTTAAGGAGCCGGAGGGTCAGCTGGCCCGGTGGCTTGAGGTCCTGCAGGACTATGACTTCGAGGTCCACCATCGGGCTGGGCGTCACCACGCCAACGCAGATGCCCTGTCCCGACGCCCCTGTGCTAAGGAGGCGTGCCGCCACTGCCAGCGCGCCGATGACCGAGTGACAGGGACTCCGCTGGTGGCGGCCCTACGGACCACCTCGGCAGATGGGGGCAGCACCGCCCCCACCGACAGTGGCCACAGTCCCGAAGTTCTACCAGGCGACGACAGCCTGGAGACCCTCGACCCCCAACAGCTCCGCCAGGACCAGAGTCAAGACTCCGTCCTCTCCCGTGTCCAGGTCTGGGTGGTATTGGGCCAGCGACCAGCATGGGAGGAGGTATCAGCCCTTGACCCCGAGACCAAGGCCCTCTACTCGCAGTACTGGAACCTCACCATCCGAGATGGTCTTCTGCATCGACGATGGCAGTCCCCAGGGGGCCACCGCAAAGTTTTCCAGCTCCAGGTACCTCGGCAGTGGCGCCCCCGCGTCCTCCAGCTCGTCCATGGATCAGTGGGGGCCGGCCACTTTGGTTTTACAAAAACCCTACACCGACTCCGGTCCCGATTCTACTGGCCAGGGTGTCACCGGGATGTAGAGCTCCTCGTTCATCGCTGTGACTCCTGCACTGCCAAGAAGGGCCCCACACAGCGCTCTCATGCCCCACTGCAGCAGTACCAGGTGGGGTTCCCCATGGAGCGGGTGGGGGTCGACATCCTGGGCCCTTTCCCCACCTCAGACCAGGGTAACCGCTATGTGCTCGTGGCCATGGACTATTTTACTAAGTGGCCAGAAGCGTACGCGGTCCCCGACCAGACCACCACCACCACCGCTGAGTACTTGGTCAACGAGATGTTCTGTCGGTTCGGTGCACCTGAGGAGTTGCACAGTGATCAGGGGCGGAACTTTGAGGCGGCTGTGTTCAGTGAGGTCTGTCAGCGGCTGGGAGTCAAGAAAACCAGGACCACGCCCCTACACCCCCAGAGCGACGGGCTTGTAGAACGCTTTAATCGTACTCTGGCCACACAGCTCGCAATCCTGACCAGCCGCCGGCAACGAGACTGGGACCTCCACCTGCCCCTGATCTTGTGGTCTTACAGAACAGCGGTTCAAGAGTCCACCAAGTGCACCCCTGCCATGCTCATGTTTGTGCATGAACTCTGTACCCCAGTCGACCTAGTGTTCGGGCCGCCCCCTGAGCCCGAGGCACAGGGGAAACCCGGCATGAGCTACCTCTACAACCTGCGTGAAAGGCTGCGTGAGGTACACGAACTTACCAGGCAGGCCTTAACGGATGCCGGGTCCCGACAGAAGCGGGCCTACGACTCCCGCTGCCGAGGAAGGGACTTTGCACCTGGGGCCCAAGTGTGGGTCTATTGCCCAGAGAGGAAGAAGGGTCTCTCTCCTAAGCTAATGAGCCAGTGCGTTGGCCCTTGCACTGTGCTGGAGAGACTGTCAGACGTGGTGTACAGGGTGAGGTTGGTCAAGTGGAACCGGGTGGTGGCGCTCCACCGTGACCGACTCGCTCCTTACCAGCCCCTGGCCCCAACTGAGGAAGCGTCGGATGTGGAGAACCAACCCCACATAACGACTCCTACCGCTGTTGCTGCAGAGGGGTCCCCTAGGCGGGCCCAGCGGCAGCGCCAACTCCCACATTACCTCAGGGACTATGTTCTAGATGCCTGGGTTGCTGAGGACAGCTAACCTCTTAGGTGGGGGCAGTGTAGCATCAGGGGGGAAGTGAACTACACTCCCAGCGTTCCCTGGGTAGAGAGGGGGGGGTTATGGGCATCCAGCCAGTTCAGTGTGTTATGGTCGTTGACTAGTTGCTATGGACGCTGTGATTTTGGGTTGCTATGCGCGTGAGTGTGTGTGCCGCTCGGCTGTAAATGAGCTGCTTTACGTTAAGTCTTTGGGAAATAAATACGCCCGTGTTTGTGGCTAAAGAGGACAACCAGTTCTTCCATTCTCGCTACATTATTATTATATTTATCTACCCCAGTCTGACTGAAGTCCTATAAAGCAACTGGTTATTCACCAGATCACTGATGAAGAGGAGGTTCACCCAGGAACTCATATTACCCAGAGCCATCACTGCTAGTCCTCTAATCAACCAGTATCAACACATCATTTATATGACAACTTGGTTAAACAAAGCTCAGAGAGCAATATGTACTCTATTCTGTCTTCAATTGGGGGTGTTTTTGTCAAAGAATTAATACAGAATAATTGTAGAAAATTCTTACTCTAAAGTTTATCCCCATTATGGACTTACTTGTTTTCTCTAAGTCAGTGTGTCAGATCCAGAAGTCACTAGCTACTCTGATGAGATGGAATGGATCACTGACTGTTTAAGTGTCTGCGTCAGCAACGTCTACTATGACATCATAAAAGCAATGGGAGATGTAACGTGGCGAGGCGCCCTCTAGTGGTTTTGATAGGGGTGTGGAAGTGTTGGAGTCGGACTGATGAGTGCATTTTTGAAATAGGATATCTACATTAGGTAAACACGGGTGTAATTAATAAAAAGGCGAGGTTGCTGCGATTCGTTGCTAAGCAAAGCGTTGACTAAGTGTGGTCACAAGCACCAACCCCCGTCTCCCCCCGCCGGGACGGCTCCCTCTCCCTCTCTCCTCCCCGATAGGTAGATTTGGGTAGCGTTCTTTGAGCGCGAAGGACGACCGAGAGGCGAGATTAGAGTTCGTTCAAGTAATAATAAAAAAAAGAGTCCCATAGCCATTGAATTGGTAGTAGCCTAGGCTATTTTGAGGTTGGTCATTTCTCCGAGTGAGAATTGTGAACGTGAGAATAGGCTGCAATGCGTGTGTCTGAGACTTGGCAGCCCCGGGTTTCACTGATCTACCGGTCAGTAAATTCGACCAAATTTCAAGAGGTGGACATCACTGGATTAATCTCGGCATACAGATAATTCAAGAGCAATTGACTCATGTTTACGAAGCACACCAACATAGTGCTCTGATCAGTACGAGTCCTCACTAAGACTAGACGAAGGGCACACATCACACCAGCCTTAAAATCACTACACTGGTTAACTGTCAACTCTAGAATAGACTTTAAAATACTAATACTAGTCTATATGTTACGGCTCGCATGCCCTCACCTCCACAACCGCCTCCCTCTCTCCCCTCTGGGCCCGCTGCGCGCTCGGGGCGTCCTACGCGCTCTACCGCACGTCGCATCGGCCCAGGCATGCAACGCTCTGACTCTCCGGAGTTTCCCCCCACCAACGGGCGTTCCCCGTCTCCGGCCAGCTCCGCGGACTCGGCAGTCTCCTCCCACTCCGGTGACGAAGAGTCGGATCCCGACATGCCCAGCACATCGGCCCGTGCGCAACGTCAAGAACGGCGCGCTCGTCTCCGACGATGACGCGGGCGCGGCTCTACTCACCGGTTTCCAATTTATCATCACCACACCTGTCCCTCGTTCTGCAATCACCTTCAACCCCTACAAGAACCTGGTCTACACTCCACTCATCGCCAGATCTTACCATAACCTTTATGTGTTTCCCGGACCCCCTCTGCTGAGTGTACCAGCTAGCAGAGCCCTCACCCTGCTCCACCTCCCGATCCCTCCGGCTCCCTTGAGCCAAGGACATTTATTATTATTTAGTGGCAGTTTAGTGGCTCCTATTATTTCATCCTATTATATTTTTTGGCATCCTCTTTTGTGGCTCCCCCTTTGTGTTATCTTATTAAATCGCCCCTCCGGGCTTTACCGTTCCTTGCCTCCTCCTTTCCTGTTGCGCCTGGGTCCCTAACCAAACCATCACAGTAAGATCTGGCCAGTTTGGACCCAGCCAACATGGAGGAGAGACCTGCACCTCCCGGACTACTCCAAGCCCTCCAACAGACCCAAGCTGAGCAACTGCAGCAGGTATCCGCCCAACAGCAAGCCCAGGACGAGCGACTGAGGGGCCTCGCTACTCTGATCTGCACCCTGTCCGACCAGGTCACCGCGCTCAGTGCCCGCCTGGCTCCGTTCCTGAACCCCACCGCTCCACCAAACCGGGAGCCCCATCTCGCCTCCCCGGCCCCCTATGACGGGACATTCACCCTCTGCCGGGAGTTCCTCATGCAGTGTGAGTACGTGTTTGATCTCCAGCCAAGTATGTACTCCACTGCGTCTGCTCGTATAGCCTACATCGCCAACCTCACCACGGGACGGGCTCGCCGTTGGGTCATGGCGGGTCGCGAGGGCGCAGCTGCCTACATGCAGGACTACACTGCCTTCGTGACAGAATTCAGGACCGTGTTTGCCCACGACGTCCACGGACAGGACGCGGACGCTGCTCTCTCCGCCCTCACCCAGGGTTCCAGCTCAGTAGCGGACTACGCCACGGAGTTCCGCATCCTTGCTGCCCGTTGCTCCTGGAACGAGTCTGCACTGTACAGCGCCTTCCGACGGGGCCTGGGGGACGCCATGAAGGACAGCCTGTCTGGAAGAGACAGACCAGCGACCCTGAACCAACTCGTCTTCCTCTCCATAGCCATAGACGAGCGCGACCGGGAACGCAGGCGCGAGCGGGCGCACCAACACCACAGCGCACCCAGACCGTCTCCACCTCCCTCTACCGGTCTCTCTCGGCCTGCCCCGGCCTTCCTCGCCCCCCCCAAACACCGCTGGAGAGGAATCCATGCAACTGGGCCGGACCCGACTGACCCCTGCAGAGCGTGAGCGCCGGAGTCTGAACGGACTATGCATATACTGCGCTAGCCCAGCGCACGCCGTCGACTCCTGTCCCTCTGCGCCTCCCAGGGCGGCAAAAAGAGTAGGCTCACTCGCCAGGGGGTACCGAGTAAGCCGGCTCATCCATCCCCAATCCCGGACCCGTGCCGCCAGGTTCACTGTCACCCTCGCCTGGCAGGGGCACACGCTCTCCGTCCCTGCCCTCATCGACTCCGGTGCCGACGAGAGCTTCGTGGACGTCCAGTTCGCCCACAAAGCGGCGCTCCCTCTCTCCCCTCTGGAGAGGCCCCTCTCGGCTTTCGCCCTGGATGGCCATCCCATGGGCCCCATCACGCACCGGACCCTGCCCCTCACCCTCACAGTCTCGGGAAACCACGTGGAGGACGTCCGCCCCTTCGTCATCCACTCTCCCGACGCTCCATTCATCCTAGGGAGGCCCTGGCTGGAACTCCACACCCCTCATGTCTGCTGGAGCTCGGGGCGCATCCTCAGCTGGAGCACCACCTGCCACGCCCGCTGCCTCCGAGCTGCTCAGACCTCCACTCGGGTTGACCGGCCCCGTCCCGCTCCTCCGGACCTCTCCACGGTCCCTTCGATGTACCACGACCTCGGCGAGGCCTTCAGTAAGGAGCGCGCCCGCACACTCCCCCCTCATCGACCCTACGACTGCGCCATCGAGCTCCACCCTGGCGCCCCTCTCCCAGCCAGTCGTCTCTACAACCTCTCCCTCCCGGAGAAAGCAGCCATGGACACCTACATCTCCGAGTGCTTGGCCGAGGGTCTCATCCGACCATCTCGATCCCAGGTGGCAGCGGGGTTCTTCTTCGTTAAGAAGAAGGGAGGAGATCTGAGGCCGTGCATCGACTACAGGCTGCTCAACAACATCACGGTCAAGAATAAATATCCACTCCCCCTCATGAGCTCCAACTTCGAACCCCTCATCAGTGCCACCATCTTCACCAAGTTGGACCTCAGGAACGCTTATCACCTGGTGCGTATCCGTGAGGGGGACGAATGGAAGACCGCCTTCAAGACCTCCCGTGGCCACTACGAGTACCTCGTCATGCCCTTCGGCCTCACCAACGCCCCCGCCGTTTTTCAGGCGCTCATGAACGACGTGCTCAGGGACATGCTGGACGTTTTTGTGGTCCTCTACCTGGACGACATCCTGGTGTTCTCCAGGAGCGCTGAGGAGCACGTCCAACACGTCCGCATGGTCATCCAGCGTCTCCGGGAGAACCGCCTGTACATTAAGGCGGAGAAGTGCACCTTTCACTCCTCATCAGTGGAGTTCCTGGGGCTTATTGTGGAGGGAGGCCTGACGCGACCCGACCCCCGCAAAATCAAGACCGTAGTCGAATGGCCTCAACCCACTACCCGGAGGCAACTTCAGAGCTTCCTTGGCTTCGCTAACTTTTACCGCCGTTTCATACGGGACTACAGCCGAGTAGCAGCTCCCCTCACCCACCTCACCTCGTCCCTGCGTCCGTTCATCTGGACACCGGCTGCCAGTGCCGCCTTCTCCGCGCTCAAGGAGCGCTTCACCACCGCTCCGGTCCTTCTCCATCCTGACCCCTCCAGGCAGTTCGTGGTCGATGTGGACGCATCGGACACAGGCATCGGTGCTGTTCTGTCCCAGCGGTCAGTGGAGGACCAGAAGTTGCACCCCTGTGCCTTCCTCTCCCGCCGGTTCACCCCAGCTGAGGTGAATTACGACATCGGGAACAGGGAGTTGTTGGCGGTGGTGGGGGCCTTGGAGGAGTGGCGCCACTGGCTTGAGGGCGCGGAACACACCACCCTCGTCTGGTCAGACCACAAGAACCTGACCTTCATCCGAGCGGCCAAGCGCCTCAACTCCCGCCAGGCGCGGTGGTCACAGTTCCTCGGGAGGTTCGATTTTACCCTCACCTTCCGGCCCGGCTCCCGCAACGCCAAGGCCGACGCGCTGTCCCGCCTCCACGCACCCGAGGCGCCCCCCGCGGAGCCTGAGACCATCCTGCCGGCCTCGTGTGTCATCGGGGTGGTCACCATGAACATTGAGGCAGTGGTGAGGCAGGCCCAACGCGCCCAACCCAGTCCGGCCAATGTCCCTCCTCGCCGGCTCTTCGTGCCTGACTCGGTCCGGTCCCGGGTGCTCCAGTGGGGCCATGCCAGCCGGTTTGCGTGCCATCCCGGGGTTCACCGCACCCTCTCCTTCCTGAGCCGACGGTTCTGGTGGCCCTCCATGAGGTCCGACGTCCGGGAGTTTGTTGTCGCCTTTCCCGTCTGCTCCCGCAGCAAGGCGTCCCACCAGCCCCCGGCTGGCCTCCTGCGACCTCTCCCGGTCCCCAGCCGTCCCTGGTCCCACATCGCCCTGGACTTCATCACCGGTCTTCCCCCCTCCAGGGGCGACACGGTCATCCTCACCGTGGTGGACCGGTTCTCCAAGGCGGTCCACCTGGTGGCGCTCCCCAAGCTCCCGTCCTCTGCGGAGACCGCCGAGCTCCTCGTCCAGCACGTCTACCGGCTCCACGGCCTCCCCAGGGACATTGTCTCAGACCGTGGGCCTCAATTCACCTCCCAGGTCTGGAGGGCCTTCTGCAGGGAGATAGGCGCCACTATCAGCCTCTCCTCTGGCTACCACCCGCAGATTAACGGCCAGGCCGAACGGGCCAACCAGAGCCTGGAGTCCGCTCTCCGCTGTGTGTCGGCTCTCCACCCCACCTCCTGGAGCAAGGACCTGCCCTGGGTCGAATACTCCCTCAATGCCCTGACCAGCGCTGCCACTGGCAGGTCTCCGTTCGAGTCATCCCTCGGGTACCAGCCCCCGCTGTTCTCTCTCCAGGAGTCGGAGGCCTCCGTCCCCTCCGTCCAGGCCCACCTCAGCCGCTGTCGCCGTGTCTGGAGGGAGGTCCGCAGGGCCCTGCTCCGCTCCAACGAGCGCTCCTGCCGCGGGGCCAACCGCCGCCGCACTCCTGCTCCGGCGTACCGGCCCGGTCAACGAGTCTACCTCTCCACCGCTGATCTTCCGCTCCAGGTCCCCTCCAGGAAGCTGGCTCCGCGCTTCGTTGGGCCCTTCGAGATCGACCGTGTCCTGAACCCAGCTTCGGTACGCCTTAAGCTCCCTGCTTCCATGCGGGTACACCCTGTGTTCCACGTGTCCAAGGTCAAGCCTGTCTCCTCGAGTCCCCTCATGCCTTCTGCCCCGGCTCCTCCTCCTCCCCAGATGGTCGACGGGCATCCCCAGTGGACGGTTCGGCGGCTGCTGAAGGTGCGCCGCCGGGGTCGGGGTTTCCAATACCTGGCGGATTGGGAGGGGTACGGCCCCGAGGAGTGCAGCTGGATCTCCAGGCAGCTCATTATGGACCCGTCTCTCCTCCGGGACTTCTACCGGGCCCATCCTGACGCCCCCGGTCGGTCGCCAGGTGGCTCCCCTCGGGGGGGGGGTCCTGTTACGGCTCGCATGCCCTCGCCTCCACAACCGCCTCCCTCTCTCCCCTCTGGGCCCGCTGCGCGCTCGGGGCGTCCTACGCGCTCTACCGCACGTCGCATCGGCCCAGGCATGCAACGCTCTGACTCTCCGGAGTTTCCCCCCACTACCGGGCGTTCCCCGTCTCCGGCCAGCTCCGCGGACTCGGCAGTCTCCTCCCACTCCGGTGACGAAGAGTCGGATCCCGACATGCCCAGCACATCGGCCCGTGCGCAACGTCAAGAACGGCGCGCTCGTCTCCGACGATGACGCGGGCGCGGCTCTACTCACCGGTTTCCAATTTATCATCACCACACCTGTCCCTCGTTCTGCAATCACCTTCAACCCCTACAAGAACCTGGTCTACACTCCACTCATCGCCAGATCTTACCATAACCTTTATGTGTTTCCCGGACCCCCTCTGCTGAGTGTACCAGCTAGCAGAGCCTTCACCCTACTCCACCTCCCGATCCCTCCGGCTCCCTTGAGCCAAGGACATTTATTATTATTTAGTGGCAGTTTAGTGGCTCCTATTATTTCATCCTATTATATTTTTTGGCATCCTCTTTTGTGGCTCCCCCTTTGTGTTATCTTATTAAATCGCCCCTCCGGGCTTTACCGTTCCTTGCCTCCTCCTTTCCTGTTGCGCCTGGGTCCCTAACCAAACCATCACACTATAAATCTCTCCACAGTCACGCACCAGAAAAAATTTCAGACATGCTTGTCAGGTACATGCCCAACAGACCACTCAGATCCTCAGGTACTGAACTCGTAACAGTCCCAAAAGCCAGGACCAAGAAACACGGAGAGGCAGCTTTTAGTTTCTATGCCCCCAACTTCTGGAACTCCCTGCCGGAGTGCCTTAGAAGGGTCGAAACAACGGAGGTCTTCAAGCAAGATCTCAAGACGTACCTTTTTGGCCTAGCCTACAATCACTAGCCAGGACCTTGAGACACAGAAAGGCAGCCTCAAACCTACCTGTGAATCCTCTGTATACATTGGTGTATATCCTGCTATGTATATCAAGTTGTGTACAGAAGCTGGTTGCCCTGAAACAGGCTTGTTCTGTTCTGATATCTGTGTTGCTTCAAAGGCTCAGCGTGCTTCTAACCGTTTTCTGTCTCCCCTAGTGCCTCTCTCTCTTCCTCCTACCTTCTAACCAGGTCCAGTGGATGCCCCACTGTCACCCGCACACCACCCTGAGTCCGATAGATACCCCCGTGTCAGCTGTGGATGTCGTAGTATTTAGTTAACACACACACACACGTACACACATCAGTCCACATCCGGCTTAGGCCTGGACCTGGGCCCAGTCCCCCTACCCCTCACCCTAACCCGGGTCCGTATTCTTTTCCTACCCCCTCTCTACCCCAACCCCTGCCTCTATCTGGGCCCAGGCACAATCACGCACACACAGACATACACCAGTGTTTGCCATGTCTCTCCTATTATGTTTTTAGCCTCTCTTACTCTGAAAATGTAATTTCATGTAATTTATTGCTTTATAAATGTTCTTAGCCGGTAGACAAACATACTCCAGGAGCTTGCTCGATTTCCTTGTTGAGAGGGATCAGGGAAGAATTTGTACAGCTTACTTTTTGCTTCCCTCTGGAATATGTAGGGATGGGATGTATCCCCACCTCCCTTGTTCTCTGTAAAGCGCATTGTGTTGCCTCTGGGTATGAAATGCGCTATACAAATACAGCTTTGATTGATTGATTGATTGATTGATTGATACCACTTCATATCACAGCGAGCATACTGTAGCTATACAGCTCTTTACAACACAGGACAGTAGGTCTATACCTAGCTGTACAGCACTTTACAACATACAACAGTAGTCATATACCTACTGTAGCTACTGTATACAAGTACTTTACAATACAGCACAATAGACCTATACCTAGCAGCACATTAGGCCTATATTTAGATATACAGGACTTTCCAACACAGCACGGTAGGCCTAGCTGGATAACACTTTACCAAACAGAAACCAAAAGAATCAAGTATTATTATTATTATTATATTTATCTGCCCCAGTCTGACTGAAGTCCTATAAAGCAAGTGGTTATTCACCAGATCACTGATGAAGAGGAGGTTCACCCAGGAACTCATATTACCCAGAGCCATCACTGCTAGTCCTCTAATCAACCAGTATCAACACATCATTTATATGACAACTTGGTTAAACAAAGCTCAGAGAGCAATATGTACTCTATTCTGTCTTCAATTGGGGGTGTTTTTGTCAAAGAATGAATACAGAATAATTGTAGAAAATTCTTACTCTAAAGTTTATCCCCATTATGGACTTACTTGTTTTCTCTAAGTCAGTGTGTCAGATCCAGAAGTCACTAGCTACTCTGATGAGATGGAATGGATCACTGACTGTTTAAGTGTCTGCGTCAGCAACGTCTACTATGACATCATAAAAGCAATGGGAGATGTAACGTGGCGAGGCGCCCTCTAGTGGTTTTGATAAGTTAACATGATACGGTTTTTGTCAAATATCTCGGAAACGGAAGCTCGTACAGCAAATTTATCTGCATAGGGGACTGCTAACTGTAGAATTTGATGAGGAATCGAATGAGCCCATCTGCGAGGCTCTACAACTTTCGATTCAAAAGTTATAGCCTTTTGAGCCACATCATTTTTCTTATCTGTTTGGTTTTTGTCAAATATCTCGGAAACCGAAGCTCGTACAGCAAATTTACCTGCATAGGGGACTGCTAACTGTAGAATTTGATGAGGAATCGAATGAGCCCATCTGCGAGGCTCTACGACTTTCGATTCAAAAGTTATAGCCTTTTGAGCCACATCATTTTTCTTATCTGTTTGGTTTTTGTCAAATATCTCGGAAACCGAAGCTCGTACAACAAATTTACCTGCATAGGGGACTGCTAACTGTAGAATTTGATGAGGAATCGAATGAGCCCATCTGCGAGGCTCTACGACTTTCGATTCAAAAGTTATAGCCTTTTGAGCCTGTGAGTTGCCATCACTGCTAGTCCTCTAATCAACCAGTATCAACACATCATTTATATGACAACTTGGTTAAACAAAGCTCAGAGAGCAATATGTACTCTATTCTGTCTTCAATTGGGGGTGTTTTTGTCAAAGAATGAATACAGAATAATTG
This sequence comes from Borostomias antarcticus, assembly GCF_949987555.1. NCBI lineage: Eukaryota > Metazoa > Chordata > Actinopteri > Stomiiformes > Stomiidae > Borostomias > Borostomias antarcticus. The sequence goes on from NW_028176703.1 coordinate 190,968, forward strand.
TAGAAAATTCTTACTCTAAAGTTTATCCCCATTATGGACTTACTTGTTTTCTCTAAGTCAGTGTGTCAGATCCAGAAGTCACTAGCTACTCTGATGAGATGGAATGGATCACTGACTGTTTAAGTGTCTGCGTCAGCAACGTCTACTATGACATCATAAAAGCAATGGGAGATGTAACGTGGCGAGGCGCCCTCTAGTGGTTTTGATAAGTTAACATGATACGGTTTTTGTCAAATATCTCGGAAACGGAAGCTCGTACAGCAAATTTATCTGCATAGGGGACTGCTAACTGTAGAATTTGATGAGGAATCGAATGAGCCCATCTGCGAGGCTCTACGACTTTCGATTCAAAAGTTATAGCCGTTTGAACCACATCATTTTCATATCTGTACGGTTTTTGTCCGATTTCAAGGACATTTGACACATCATTTTTCATATCTGTACGGTTTTTGTCAAATATCTCGGAAACGGAAGCTCGTACAGCAAATTTATCTGCATAGGGGACTGCTAACTGTAGAATTTGATGAGGAATCGACTGAGCCCATCTGCGAGGCTCTACGACTTTCGATTCAAAAGTTATAGCCGTTTGAACCACATCATTTTCATATCTGTACGGTTTTTGTCCGATTTCAAGGACATTTGACACATCATTTTTCATATCTGTACGGTTTTTGTCAAATATCTCGGAAACGGAAGCTCGTACAGCAAATTTATCTGCATAGGGGACTGCTAACTGTAGAATTTGATGAGGAATCGAATGAGCCCATCTGCGAGGCTCTACGACTTTCGATTCAAAAGTTATAGCCTTTTGAGCCTGTGAGTTGCCATCACTGCTAGTCCTCTAATCAACCAGTATCAACACATCATTTATATGACAACTTGGTTAAACAAAGCTCAGAGAGCAATATGTACTCTATTCTGTCTTCAATTGGGGGTGTTTTTGTCAAAGAATGAATACAGAATAATTGTAGAAAATTCTTACTCTAAAGTTTATCCCCATTATGGACTTACTTGTTTTCTCTAAGTCAGTGTGTCAGATCCAGAAGTCACTAGCTACTCTGATGAGATGGAATGGATCACTGACTGTTTAAGTGTCTGCGTCAGCAACGTCTACTATGACATCATAAAAGCAATGGGAGATGTAACGTGGCGAGGCGCCCTCTAGTGGTTTTGATAAGTTAACATGATACGGTTTTTGTCAAATATCTCGGAAACGGAAGCTCGTACAGCAAATTTATCTGCATAGGGGACTGCTAACTGTACAATTTGATGAGGAATCGAATGAGCCCATCTGCGAGGCTCTACGACTTTCGATTCAAAAGTTATAGCCGTTTGAACCACATCATTTTCATATCTGTACGGTTTTTGTCCGATTTCAAGGACATTGGACACATCATTTTTCATTTCTGTACGGTTTTTGTCAAATATCTCGGAAACGGAAGCTCGTACAGCAAATTTATCTGCATAGGGGACTGCTAACTGTAGAATTTGATGAGGAATCGAATGAGCCCATCTGCGAGGCTCTACGACTTTCGATTCAAAAGTTATAGCCTTTTGAGCCACATCATTTTTCTTATCTGTTTGGTTTTTGTCAAATATCTCGGAAACCGAAGCTCGTACAGCAAATTTACATGCATAGGGGACTGCTAACTGTAGAATTTGATGAGGAATCGAATGAGCCCATCTGCGAGGCTCTACGACTTTCGATTCAAAAGTTATAGCCTTTTGAGCCTGTGAGTTGCCATCACTGCTAGTCCTCTAATCAACCAGTATCAACACATCATTTATATGACAACTTGGTTAAACAAAGCTCAGAGAGCAATATGTACTCTATTCTGTCTTCAATTGGGGGTGTTTTTGTCAAAGAATGAATACAGAATAATTGTAGAAAATTCTTACTCTAAAGTTTATCCCCATTATGGACTTACTTGTTTTCTCTAAGTCAGTGTGTCAGATCCAGAAGTCACTAGCTACTCTGATGAGATGGAATGGATCACTGACTGTTTAAGTGTCTGCGTCAGCAACGTCTACTATGACATCATAAAAGCAATGGGAGATGTAACGTGGCGAGGCGCCCTCTAGTGGTTTTGATAAGTTAACATGATACGGTTTTTGTCAAATATCTCGGAAACGGAAGCTCGTACAGCAAATTTATCTGCATAGGGGACTGCTAACTGTAGAATTTGATGAGGAATCGAATGAGCCCATCTGCGAGGCTCTAGGACTTTCGATTCAAAAGTTATAGCCGTTTGAACCACATCATTTTCATATCTGTACGGTTTTTGTCCGATTTCAAGGACATTTGACACATCATTTTGCATATCTGTACGGTTTTTGTCAAATATCTCGGAAACGGAAGCTCGTACAGCAAATTTATCTGCGTAGGGGACTGCTAACTGTAGAATTTGATGAGGAATCGAATGAGCCCATCTGCGAGGCTCTACGACTTTCGATTCAAAAGTTATAGCCGTTTGAACCACATCATTTTCATATCTGTACGGTTTTTGTCCGATTTCAAGGACATTTGACACATCATTTTTCATATCTGTACGGTTTTTGTCAAATATCTCGGAAACGGAAGCTCGTACAGCAAATTTACCTGCATAGGGGACTGCTAACTGTAGAATTTGATGAGGAATCGAATGAGCCCATCTGCGAGGCTCTACGACTTTCGATTCAAAAGTTATAGCCTTTTGAGCCTGTGAGTTGCCATCACTGCTAGTCCTCTAATCAACCAGTATCAACACATCATTTATATGACAACTTGGTTAAACAAAGCTCAGAGAGCAATATGTACTCTATTCTGTCTTCAATTGGGGGTGTTTTTGTCAAAGAATGAATACAGAATAATTGTAGAAAATTCTTACTCTAAAGTTTATCCCCATTATGGACTTACTTGTTTTCTCTAAGTCAGTGTGTCAGATCCAGAAGTCACTAGCTACTCTGATGAGATGGAATGGATCACTGACTGTTTAAGTGTCTGCGTCAGCAACGTCTACTATGACATCATAAAAGCAATGGGAGATGTAACGTGGCGAGGCGCCCTCTAGTGGTTTTGATAAGTTAACATGATACGGTTTTTGTCAAATATCTCGGAAACGGAAGCTCGTACAGCAAATTTATCTGCATAGGGGACTGCTAACTGTAGAATTTGATGAGGAATCGAATGAGCCCATCTGCGAGGCTCTACGACTTTCGATTCAAAAGTTATAGCCTTTTGAGCCTGTGAGTTGCCATCACTGCTAGTCCTCTAATCAACCAGTATCAACACATCATTTATATGACAACTTGGTTAAACAAAGCTCAGAGAGCAATATGAACTCTATTCTGTCTTCAATTGGGGGTGTTTTTGTCAAAGAATGAATACAGAATAATTGTAGAAAATTCTTACTCTAAAGTTTATCCCCATTATGGACTTACTTGTTTTCTCTAAGTCAGTGTGTCAGATCCAGAAGTCACTAGCTACTCTGATGAGATGGAATGGATCACTGACTGTTTAAGTGTCTGCGTCAGCAACGTCTACTATGACATCATAAAAGCAATGGGAGATGTAACGTGGCGAGGCGCCCTCTAGTGGTTTTGATAAGTTAACATGATACGGTTTTTGTCAAATATCTCGGAAACGGAAGCTCGTACAGCAAATTTATCTGCATAGGGGACTGCTAACTGTAGAATTTGATGAGGAATCGAATGAGCCCATCTGCGAGGCTCTACGACTTTCGATTCAAAAGTTATAGCCGTTTGAACCACATCATTTTCATATCTGTACGGTTTTTGTCCGATTTCAAGGACATTTGACACATCATTTTTCATTTCTGTACGGTTTTTGTCAAATATCTCGGAAACGGAAGCTCGTACAGCAAATTTATCTGCGTAGGGGACTGCTAACTGTAGAATTTGATGAGGAATCGAATGAGCCCATCTGCGAGGCTCTACGACTTTCGATTCAAAAGTTATAGCCGTTTGAACCACATCATTTTCATATCTGTACGGTTTTTGTCCGATTTCAAGGACATTTGACACATCATTTTTCATATCTGTACGGTTTTTGTCAAATATCTCGGAAACGGAAGCTCGTACAGCAAATTTACCTGCATAGGGGACTGCTAACTGTAGAATTTGATGAGGAATCGAATGAGCCCATCTGCGAGGCTCTACGACTTTCGATTCAAAAGTTATAGCCTTTTGAGCCTGTGAGTTGCCATCACTGCTAGTCCTCTAATCAACCAGTATCAACACATCATTTATATGACAACTTGGTTAAACAAAGCTCAGAGAGCAATATGTACTCTATTCTGTCTTCAATTGGGGGTGTTTTTGTCAAAGAATGAATACAGAATAATTGTAGAAAGTTCTTACTCTAAAGTTTATCCCCATTATGGACTTACTTGTTTTCTCTAAGTCAGTGTGTCAGATCCAGAAGTCACTAGCTACTCTGATGAGATGGAATGGATCACTGACTGTTTAAGTGTCTGCGTCAGCAACGTCTACTATGACATCATAAAAGCAATGGGAGATGTAACGTGGCGAGGCGCCCTCTAGTGGTTTTGATAAGTTAACATGATACGGTTTTTGTCAAATATCTCGGAAACCGAAGCTCGTACAGCAAATTTATCTGCATAGGGGACTGCTAACTGTAGAATTTGATGAGGAATCGAATGAGCCCATCTGCGAGGCTCTAGGACTTTCGATTCAAAAGTTATAGCCGTTTGAACCACATCATTTTCATATCTGTACGGTTTTTGTCCGATTTCAAGGACATTTGACACATCATTTTGCATATCTGTACGGTTTTTGTCAAATATCTCGGAAACGGAAGCCCGTACAGCAAATTTATCTGCATAGGGGACTGCTAACTGTAGAATTTGATGAGGAATCGAATGAGCCCATCTGCGAGGCTCTACGACTTTCGATTCAAAAGTTATAGCCTTTTGAGCCACATCATTTTTCTTATCTGTTTGGTTTTTGTCAAATATCTCGGAAACCGAAGCTCGTACAGCAAATTTACATGCATAGGGGACTGCTAACTGTAGAATTTGATGAGGAATCGAATGAGCCCATCTGCGAGGCTCTACGACTTTCGATTCAAAAGTTATAGCCTTTTGAGCCACATCATTTTTCATATCTGTTTGGTTTTTGTCAAATATCTCGGAAACCGAAGCTCGTACAGCAAATTTACCTGCATAGGGGACTGCTAACTGTAGAATTTGATGAGGAATCGAATGAGCCCATCTGCGAGGCTCTACGACTTTCGATTCAAAAGTTATAGCCTTTTGAGCCTGTGAGTTGCCATCACTGCTAGTCCTCTAATCAACCAGTATCAACACATCATTTATATGACAACTTGGTTAAACAAAGCTCAGAGAGCAATATGTACTCTATTCTGTCTTCAATTGGGGGTGTTTTTGTCAAAGAATGAATACAGAATAATTGTAGAAAATTCTTACTCTAAAGTTTATCCCCATTATGGACTTACTTGTTTTCTCTAAGTCAGTGTGTCAGATCCAGAAGTCACTAGCTACTCTGATGAGATGGAATGGATCACTGACTGTTTAAGTGTCTGCGTCAGCAACGTCTACTATGACATCATAAAAGCAATGGGAGATGTAACGTGGCGAGGCGCCCTCTAGTGGTTTTGATAAGTTAACATGATACGGTTTTTGTCAAATATCTCGGAAACGGAAGCTCGTACAGCAAATTTATCTGCATAGGGGACTGCTAACTGTAGAATTTGATGAGGAATCGAATGAGCCCATCTGCGAGGCTCTAGGACTTTCGATTCAAAAGTTATAGCCGTTTGAACCACATCATTTTCATATCTGTACGGTTTTTGTCCGATTTCAAGGACATTTGACACATCATTTTGCATATCTGTACGGTTTTTGTCAAATATCTCGGAAACGGAAGCTCGTACAGCAAATTTACCTGCATAGGGGACTGCTAACTGTAGAATTTGATGAGGAATCGAATGAGCCCATCTGCGAGGCTCTACGACTTTCGATTCAAAAGTTATAGCCTTTTGAGCCTGTGAGTTGCCATCACTGCTAGTCCTCTAATCAACCAGTATCAACACATCATTTATATGACAACTTGGTTAAACAAAGCTCAGAGAGCAATATGTACTCTATTCTGTCTTCAATTGGGGGTGTTTTTGTCAAAGAATGAATACAGAATAATTGTAGAAAATTCTTACTCTAAAGTTTATCCCCATTATGGACTTACTTGTTTTCTCTAAGTCAGTGTGTCAGATCCAGAAGTCACTAGCTACTCTGATGAGGTGGAATGGATCACTGACTGTTTAAGTGTCTGCGTCAGCAACGTCTACTATGACATCATAAAAGCAATGGGAGATGTAACGTGGCGAGGCGCCCTCTAGTGGTTTTGATAAGTTAAATGATACGGTTTTTGTCAAATATCTCGGAAACGGAAGCTCGTACAGCAAATTTATCTGCATAGGGGACTGCTAACTGTAGAATTTGATGAGGAATCGAATGAGCCCATCTGCGAGGCTCTACGACTTTCGATTCAAAAGTTATAGCCGTTTGAACCACAACATTTTCATATCTGTACGGTTTTTGTCCGATTTCAAGGACATTTGACACATCATTTTTCATATCTGTACGGTTTTTGTCAAATATCTCGGAAACGGAAGCTCGTACAGCAAATTTATCTGCATAGGGGACTGCTAACTGTAGAATTTGATGAGGAATCGAATGAGCCCATCTGCGAGGCTCTACGACTTTCGATTCAAAAGTTATAGCCGTTTGAACCACATCATTTTCATATCTGTACGGTTTTTGTCCGATTTCAAGGACATTTGACACATAATTTTGCATATCTGTACGGTTTTTGTCAAATATCTCGGAAACGGAAGCTCGTACAGCAAATTTATCTGCATAGGGGACTGCTAACTGTAGAATTTGATGAGGAATCGAATGAGCCCATCTGCGAGGCTCTACGACTTTCGATTCAAAAGTTATAGCCGTTTGAACCACATCATTTTCATATCTGTACGGTTTTTGTCCGATTTCAAGGACATTTGACACACATTTTGCATATCTGTACGGTTTTTGTCAAATATCTCGGAAACGGAAGCTCGTACAGCAAATTTATCTGCATAGGGGACTGCTAACTGTAGAATTTGATGAGGAATCGAATGAGCCCATCTGCGAGGCTCTACGACTTTCGATTCAAAAGTTATAGCCGTTTGAACCACATCATTTTCATATCTGTACGGTTTTTGTCCGATTTCAAGGACATTTGACACATCATTTTTCATATCTGTACGGTTTTTGTCAAATATCTCGGAAACGGAAGCTCGTACAGCAAATTTACCTGCATAGGGGACTGCTAACTGTAGAATTTGATGAGGAATCGAATGAGCCCATCTGCGAGGCTCTACGACTTTCGATTCAAAAGTTATAGCCTTTTGAGCCTGTGAGTTGCCATCACTGCTAGTCCTCTAATCAACCAGTATCAACACATCATTTATATGACAACTTGGTTAAACAAAGCTCAGAGAGCAATATGTACTCTATTCTGTCTTCAATTGGGGGTGTTTTTGTCAAAGAATGAATACAGAATAATTGTAGAAAATTCTTACTCTAAAGTTTATCCCCATTATGGACTTACTTGTTTTCTCTAAGTCAGTGTGTCAGATCCAGAAGTCACTAGCTACTCTGATGAGATGGAATGGATCACTGACTGTTTAAGTGTCTGCGTCAGCAACGTCTACTATGACATCATAAAAGCAATGGGAGATGTAACGTGGCGAGGCGCCCTCTAGTGGTTTTGATAAGTTAACATGATACGGTTTTTGTCAAATATCTCGGAAACGGAAGCTCGTACAGCAAATTTATCTGCATAGGGGACTGCTAACTGTAGAATTTGATGAGGAATCGAATGAGCCCATCTGCGAGGCTCTACGACTTTCGATTCAAAAGTTATAGCCGTTTGAACCACATCATTTTCATATCTGTACGGTTTTTGTCCGATTTCAAGGACATTTGACACATCATTTTTCATTTCTGTACGGTTTTTGTCAAATATCTCGGAAACGGAAGCTCGTACAGCAAATTTATCTGCGTAGGGGACTGCTAACTGTAGAATTTGATGAGGAATCGAATGAGCCCATCTGCGAGGCTCTACGACTTTCGATTCAAAAGTTATAGCCGTTTGAACCACATCATTTTCATATCTGTACGGTTTTTGTCCGATTTCAAGGACATTTGACACATCATTTTTCATATCTGTACGGTTTTTGTCAAATATCTCGGAAACGGAAGCTCGTACAGCAAATTTACCTGCATAGGGGACTGCTAACTGTAGAATTTGATGAGGAATCGAATGAGCCCATCTGCGAGGCTCTACGACTTTCGATTCAAAAGTTATAGCCTTTTGAGCCTGTGAGTTGCCATCACTGCTAGTCCTCTAATCAACCAGTATCAACACATCATTTATATGACAACTTGGTTAAACAAAGCTCAGAGAGCAATATGTACTCTATTCTGTCTTCAATTGGGGGTGTTTTTGTCAAAGAATGAATACAGAATAATTGTAGAAAGTTCTTACTCTAAAGTTTATCCCCATTATGGACTTACTTGTTTTCTCTAAGTCAGTGTGTCAGATCCAGAAGTCACTAGCTACTCTGATGAGATGGAATGGATCACTGACTGTTTAAGTGTCTGCGTCAGCAACGTCTACTATGACATCATAAAAGCAATGGGAGATGTAACGTGGCGAGGCGCCCTCTAGTGGTTTTGATAAGTTAACATGATACGGTTTTTGTCAAATATCTCGGAAACCGAAGCTCGTACAGCAAATTTATCTGCATAGGGGACTGCTAACTGTAGAATTTGATGAGGAATCGAATGAGCCCATCTGCGAGGCTCTAGGACTTTCGATTCAAAAGTTATAGCCGTTTGAACCACATCATTTTCATATCTGTACGGTTTTAGTCCGATTTCAAGGACATTTGACACATCATTTTGCATATCTGTACGGTTTTTGTCAAATATCTCGGAAACGGAAGCTCGTACAGCAAATTTACCTGCATAGGGGACTGCTAACTGTAGAATTTGATGAGGAATCGAATGAGCCCATCTGCGAGGCTCTACGACTTTCGATTCAAAAGTTATAGCCTTTTGAGCCACATCATTTTTCTTATCTGTTTGGTTTTTGTCAAATATCTCGGAAACCGAAGCTCGTACAGCACATTTACATGCATAGGGGACTGCTAACTGTAGAATTTGATGAGGAATCGAATGAGCCCATCTGCGAGGCTCTACGACTTTCGATTCAAAAGTTATAGCCTTTTGAGCCTGTGAGTTGCCATCACTGCTAGTCCTCTAATCAACCAGTATCAACACATCATTTATATGACAACTTGGTTAAACAAAGCTCAGAGAGCAATATGAACTCTATTCTGTCTTCAATTGGGGGTGTTTTTGTCAAAGAATGAATACAGAATAATTGTAGAAAATTCTTACTCTAAAGTTTATCCCCATTATGGACTTACTTGTTTTCTCTAAGTCAGTGTGTCAGATCCAGAAGTCACTAGCTACTCTGATGAGATGGAATGGATCACTGACTGTTTAAGTGTCTGCGTCAGCAACGTCTACTATGACATCATAAAAGCAATGGGAGATGTAACGTGGCGAGGCGCCCTCTAGTGGTTTTGATAAGTTAACATGATACGGTTTTTGTCAAATATCTCGGAAACGGAAGCTCGTACAGCAAATTTATCTGCATAGGGGACTGCTAACTGTAGAATTTGATGAGGAATCGAATGAGCCCATCTGCGAGGCTCTAGGACTTTCGATTCAAAAGTTATAGCCGTTTGAACCACATCATTTTCATATCTGTACGGTTTTTGTCCGATTTCAAGGACATTTGACACATCATTTTGCATATCTGTACGGTTTTTGTCAAATATCTCGGAAACGGAAGCTCGTACAGCAAATTTATCTGCATAGGGGACTGCTAACTGTAGAATTTGATGAGGAATCGAATGAGCCCATCTGCGAGGCTCTACGACTTTCGATTCAAAAGTTATAGCCGTTTGAGCCACATCATTTTTCATATCTGTTTGGTTTTTGTCAAATATCTCGGAAACCGAAGCTCGTACAGCAAATTTACCTGCATAGGGGACTGCTAACTGTAGAATTTGATGAGGAATCGAATGAGCCCATCTGCGAGGCTCTACGACTTTCGATTCAAAAGTTATAGCCTTTTGAGCCTGTGAGTTGCCATCACTGCTAGTCCTCTAATCAACCAGTATCAACACATCATTTATATGACAACTTGGTTAAACAAAGCTCAGAGAGCAATATGAACTCTATTCTGTCTTCAATTGGGGGTGTTTTTGTCAAAGAATGAATACAGAATAATTGTAGAAAATTCTTACTCTAAAGTTTATCCCCATTATGGACTTACTTGTTTTCTCTAAGTCAGTGTGTCAGATCCAGAAGTCACTAGCTACTCTGATGAGGTGGAATGGATCACTGACTGTTTAAGTGTCTGCGTCAGCAACGTCTACTATGACATCATAAAAGCAATGGGAGATGTAACGTGGCGAGGCGCCCTCTAGTGGTTTTGATAAGTTAACATGATACGGTTTTTGTCAAATATCTCGGAAACGGAAGCTCGTACAGCAAATTTATCTGCATAGGGGACTGCTAACTGTAGAATTTGATGAGGAATCGAATGAGCCCATCTGCGAGGCTCTACGACTTTCGATTCAAAAGTTATAGCCGTTTGAACCACATCATTTTCATATCTGTACGGTTTTTGTCCGATTTCAAGGACATTTGACACATCATTTTTCATATCTGTACGGTTTTTGTCAAATATCTCGGAAACGGAAGCTCGTACAGCAAATTTATCTGCATATGGGACTGCTAACTGTAGAATTTGATGAGGAATCGAATGAGCCCATCTGCGAGGCTCTACGACTTTCGATTCAAAAGTTATAGCCTTTTGAGCCTGTGAGTTGCCATCACTGCTAGTCCTCTAATCAACCAGTATCAACACATCATTTATATGACAACTTGGTTAAACAAAGCTCAGAGAGCAATATGTACTCTATTCTGTCTTCAATTGGGGGTGTTTTTGTCAAAGAATGAATACAGAATAATTGTAGAAAATTCTTACTCTAAAGTTTATCCCCATTATGGACTTACTTGTTTTCTCTAAGTCAGTGTGTCAGATCCAGAAGTCACTAGCTACTCTGATGAGGTGGAATGGATCACTGACTGTTTAAGTGTCTGCGTCAGCAACGTCTACTATGACATCATAAAAGCAATGGGAGATGTAACGTGGCGAGGCGCCCTCTAGTGGTTTTGATAAGTTAACATGATACGGTTTTTGTCAAATATCTCGGAAACGGAAGCTCGTACAGCAAATTTATCTGCATAGGGGACTGCTAACTGTAGAATTTGATGAGGAATCGAATGAGCCCATCTGCGAGGCTCTACGACTTTCGATTCAAAAGTTATAGCCGTTTGAACCACATCATTTTCATATCTGTACGGTTTTTGTCCGATTTCAAGGACATTTGACACATCATTTTTCATATCTGTACGGTTTTTGTCAAATATCTCGGAAACGGAAGCTCGTACAGCAAATTTATCTGCATATGGGACTGCTAACTGTAGAATTTGATGAGGAATCGAATGAGCCCATCTGCGAGGCTCTACGACTTTCGATTCAAAAGTTATAGCCGTTTGAACCACATCATTTTCATATCTGTACGGTTTTTGTCCGATTTCAAGGACATTTGACACATCATTTTGCATATCTGTACGGTTTTTGTCAAATATCTCGGAAACGGAAGCTCGTACAGCAAATTTATCTGCATAGGGGACTGCTAACTGTAGAATTTGATGAGGAATCGAATGAGCCCATCTGCGAGGCTCTACGACTTTCGATTCAAAAGTTATAGCCGTTTGAGCCACATCATTTTTCATATCTGTTTGGTTTTTGTCAAATATCTCGGAAACCGAAGCTCGTACAGCAAATTTATCTGCATAGGGGACTGCTAACTGTAGAATTTGATGAGGAATCGAATGAGCCCATCTGCGAGGCTCTACGACTTTCGATTCAAAAGTTATAGCCGTTTGAACCACATCATTTTCATATCTGTACGGTTTTTGTCCGATTTCAAGGACATTTGACACATCATTTTTCATATCTGTACGGTTTTTGTCAAATATCTCGGAAACGGAAGCTCGTACAGCAAATTTATCTGCATATGGGACTGCTAACTGTAGAATTTGATGAGGAATCGAATGAGCCCATATGCGAGGCTCTACGACTTTCGATTCAAAAGTTATAGCCGTTTGAACCACATCATTTTCATATCTGTACGGTTTTTGTCCGATTTCAAGGACATTTGACACACATTTTGCATATCTGTACGGTTTTTGTCAAATATCTCGGAAACGGAAGCTCGTACAGCAAATTTATCTGCATAGGGGACTGCTAACTGTAGAATTTGATTAGGAATCGAATGAGCCCATCTGCGAGGCTCTACGACTTTCGATTCAAAAGTTATAGCCGTTTGAACCACATCATTTTCATATCTGTACGGTTTTTGTCCGATTTCAAGGACATTTGACACACCATTTTGCATATCTGTACGGTTTTTGTCAAATATCTCGGAAACGGAAGCTCGTACAGCAAATTTATCTGCATAGGGGACTGCTAACTGTAGAATTTGATGAGGAATCGAATGAGCCCATCTGCGAGGCTCTACGACTTTCGATTCAAAAGTTATAGCCTTTTGAGCCTGTGAGTTGCCATCACTGCTAGTCCTCTAATCAACCAGTATCAACACATCATTTATATGACAACTTGGTTAAACAAAGCTCAGAGAGCAATATGTACTCTATTCTGTCTTCAATTGGGGGTGTTTTTGTCAAAGAATGAATACAGAATAATTGTAGAAAATTCTTACTCTAAAGTTTATCCCCATTATGGACTTACTTGTTTTCTCTAAGTCAGTGTGTCAGATCCAGAAGTCACTAGCTACTCTGATGAGATGGAATGGATCACTGACTGTTTAAGTGTCTGCGTCAGCAACGTCTACTATGACATCATAAAAGCAATGGGAGATGTAACGTGGCGAGGCGCCCTCTAGTGGTTTTGATAAGTTAACATGATACGGTTTTTGTCAAATATCTCGGAAACGGAAGCTCGTACAGCAAATTTATCTGCATAGGGGACTGCTAACTGTAGAATTTGATGAGGAATCGAATGAGCCCATCTGCGAGGCTCTACGACTTTCGATTCAAAAGTTATAGCCGTTTGAGCCACATCATTTTTCATATCTGTTTGGTTTTTGTCAAATATCTCGGAAACCGAAGCTCGTACAGCAAATTTATCTGCATAGGGGACTGCTAACTGTAGAATTTGATGAGGAATCGAATGAGCCCATCTGCGAGGCTCTACGACTTTCGATTCAAAAGTTATAGCCGTTTGAACCACATCATTTTCATATCTGTACGGTTTTTGTCCGATTTCAAGGACATTTGACACATCATTTTTCATATCTGTACGGTTTTTGTCAAATATCTCGGAAACGGAAGCTCGTACAGCAAATTTATCTGCATATGGGACTGCTAACTGTAGAATTTGATGAGGAATCGAATGAGCCCATATGCGAGGCTCTACGACTTTCGATTCAAAAGTTATAGCCGTTTGAACCACATCATTTTCATATCTGTACGGTTTTTGTCCGATTTCAAGGACATTTGACACACATTTTGCATATCTGTACGGTTTTTGTCAAATATCTCGGAAACGGAAGCTCGTACAGCAAATTTATCTGCATTGGGGACTGCTAACTGTAGAATTTGATTAGGAATCGAATGAGCCCATCTGCGAGGCTCTACGACTTTCGATTCAAAAGTTATAGCCGTTTGAACCACATCATTTTCATATCTGTACGGTTTTTGTCCGATTTCAAGGACATTTGACACACCATTTTGCATATCTGTACGGTTTTTGTCAAATATCTCGGAAACGGAAGCTCGTACAGCAAATTTATCTGCATAGGGGACTGCTAACTGTAGAATTTGATGAGGAATCGAATGAGCCCATCTGCGAGGCTCTACGACTTTCGATTCAAAAGTTATAGCCTTTTGAGCCTGTGAGTTGCCATCACTGCTAGTCCTCTAATCAACCAGTATCAACACATCATTTATATGACAACTTGGTTAAACAAAGCTCAGAGAGCAATATGTACTCTATTCTGTCTTCAATTGGGGGTGTTTTTGTCAAAGAATGAATACAGAATAATTGTAGAAAATTCTTACTCTAAAGTTTATCCCCATTATGGACTTACTTGTTTTCTCTAAGTCAGTGTGTCAGATCCAGAAGTCACTAGCTACTCTGATGAGATGGAATGGATCACTGACTGTTTAAGTGTCTGCGTCAGCAACGTCTACTATGACATCATAAAAGCAATGGGAGATGTAACGTGGCGAGGCGCCCTCTAGTGGTTTTGATAAGTTAACATGATACGGTTTTTGTCAAATATCTCGGAAACGGAAGCTCGTACAGCAAATTTATCTGCATAGGGGACTGCTAACTGTAGAATTTGATGAGGAATCGAATGAGCCCATCTGCGAGGCTCTAGGACTTTCGATTCAAAAGTTATAGCCGTTTGAACCACATCATTTTCATATCTGTACGGTTTTTGTCCGATTTCAAGGACATTTGACACATCATTTTGCATATCTGTACGGTTTTTGTCAAATATCTCGGAAACGGAAGCTCGTACAGCAAATTTATCTGCATAGGGGACTGCTAACTGTAGAATTTGATGAGGAATCGAATGAGCCCATCTGCGAGGCTCTACGACTTTCGATTCAAAAGTTATAGCCTTTTGAGCCTGTGAGTTGCCATCACTGCTAGTCCTCTAATCAACCAGTATCAACACATCATTTATATGACAACTTGGTTAAACAAAGCTCAGAGAGCAATATGAACTCTATTCTGTCTTCAATTGGGGGTGTTTTTGTCAAAGAATGAATACAGAATAATTGTAGAAAATTCTTACTCTAAAGTTTATCCCCATTATGGACTTACTTGTTTTCTCTAAGTCAGTGTGTCAGATCCAGAAGTCACTAGCTACTCTGATGAGATGGAATGGATCACTGACTGTTTAAGTGTCTGCGTCAGCAACGTCTACTATGACATCATAAAAGCAATGGGAGATGTAACGTGGCGAGGCGCCCTCTAGTGGTTTTGATAAGTTAACATGATACGGTTTTTGTCAAATATCTCGGAAACGGAAGCTCGTACAGCAAATTTATCTGCATAGGGGACTGCTAACTGTAGAATTTGATGAGGAATCGAATGAGCCCATCTGCGAGGCTCTAGGACTTTCGATTCAAAAGTTATAGCCGTTTGAACCACATCATTTTCATATCTGTACGGTTTTTGTCCGATTTCAAGGACATTTGACACATCATTTTGCATATCTGTACGGTTTTTGTCAAATATCTCGGAAACGGAAGCTCGTACAGCAAATTTATCTGCATAGGGGACTGCTAACTGTAGAATTTGATGAGGAATCGAATGAGCCCATCTGCGAGGCTCTACGACTTTCGATTCAAAAGTTATAGCCTTTTGAGCCTGTGAGTTGCCATCACTGCTAGTCCTCTAATCAACCAGTATCAACACATCATTTATATGACAACTTGGTTAAACAAAGCTCAGAGAGCAATATGAACTCTATTCTGTCTTCAATTGGGGGTGTTTTTGTCAAAGAATGAATACAGAATAATTGTAGAAAATTCTTACTCTAAAGTTTATCCCCATTATGGACTTACTTGTTTTCTCTAAGTCAGTGTGTCAGATCCAGAAGTCACTAGCTACTCTGATGAGATGGAATGGATCACTGACTGTTTAAGTGTCTGCGTCAGCAACGTCTACTATGACATCATAAAAGCAATGGGAGATGTAACGTGGCGAGGCGCCCTCTAGTGGTTTTGATAAGTTAACATGATACGGTTTTTGTCAAATATCTCGGAAACGGAAGCTCGTACAGCAAATTTATCTGCGTAGGGGACTGCTAACTGTAGAATTTGATGAGGAATCGAATGAGCCCATCTGCGAGGCTCTAGGACTTTCGATTCAAAAGTTATAGCCGTTTGAACCACATCATTTTCATATCTGTATGGTTTTTGTCCGATTTCAAGGACATTTGACACATCATTTTGCATATCTGTACGGTTTTTGTCAAATATCTCGGAAACGGAAGCTCGTACAGCAAATTTATCTGCATAGGGGACTGCTAACTGTAGAATTTGATGAGGAATCGAATGAGCCCATCTGCGAGGCTCTACGACTTTCGATTCAAAAGTTATAGCCGTTTGAGCCACATCATTTTTCATATCTGTTTGGTTTTTGTCAAATATCTCGGAAACCGAAGCTCGTACAGCAAATTTACCTGCGTAGGGGACTGCTAACTGTAGAATTTGATGAGGAATCGAATGAGCCCATCTGCGAGGCTCTACGACTTTCGATTCAAAAGTTATAGCCTTTTGAGCCTGTGAGTTGCCATCACTGCTAGTCCTCTAATCAACCAGTATCAACACATCATTTATATGACAACTTGGTTAAACAAAGCTCAGAGAGCAATATGAACTCTATTCTGTCTTCAATTGGGGGTGTTTTTGTCAAAGAATGAATACAGAATAATTGTAGAAAATTCTTACTCTAAAGTTTATCCCCATTATGGACTTACTTGTTTTCTCTAAGTCAGTGTGTCAGATCCAGAAGTCACTAGCTACTCTGATGAGATGGAATGGATCACTGACTGTTTAAGTGTCTGCGTCAGCAACGTCTACTATGACATCATAAAAGCAATGGGAGATGTAACGTGGCGAGGCGCCCTCTAGTGGTTTTGATAAGTTAACATGATACGGTTTTTGTCAAATATCTCGGAAACGGAAGCTCGTACAGCAAATTTATCTGCATAGGGGACTGCTAACTGTAGAATTTGATGAGGAATCGAATGAGCCCATCTGCGAGGCTCTACGACTTTCGATTCAAAAGTTATAGCCGTTTGAACCACATCATTTTCATATCTGTACGGTTTTTGTCCGATTTCAAGGACATTTGACACATCATTTTTCATATCTGTACGGTTTTTGTCAAATATCTCGGAAACGGAAGCTCGTACAGCAAATTTATCTGCATATGGGACTGCTAACTGTAGAATTTGATGAGGAATCGAATGAGCCCATCTGCGAGGCTCTACGACTTTCGATTCAAAAGTTATAGCCTTTTGAGCCTGTGAGTTGCCATCACTGCTAGTCCTCTAATCAACCAGTATCAACACATCATTTATATGACAACTTGGTTAAACAAAGCTCAGAGAGCAATATGTACTCTATTCTGTCTTCAATTGGGGGTGTTTTTGTCAAAGAATGAATACAGAATAATTGTAGAAAATTCTTACTCTAAAGTTTATCCCCATTATGGACTTACTTGTTTTCTCTAAGTCAGTGTGTCAGATCCAGAAGTCACTAGCTACTCTGATGAGGTGGAATGGATCACTGACTGTTTAAGTGTCTGCGTCAGCAACGTCTACTATGACATCATAAAAGCAATGGGAGATGTAACGTGGCGAGGCGCCCTCTAGTGGTTTTGATAAGTTAACATGATACGGTTTTTGTCAAATATCTCGGAAACGGAAGCTCGTACAGCAAATTTATCTGCATAGGGGACTGCTAACTGTAGAATTTGATGAGGAATCGAATGAGCCCATCTGCGAGGCTCTAGGACTTTCGATTCAAAAGTTATAGCCGTTTGAACCACATCATTTTCATATCTGTACGGTTTTTGTCCGATTTCAAGGACATTTGACACATCATTTTGCATATCTGTACGGTTTTTGTCAAATATCTCGGAAACGGAAGCTCGTACAGCAAATTTATCTGCATAGGGGACTGCTAACTGTAGAATTTGATGAGGAATCGAATGAGCCCATCTGCGAGGCTCTACGACTTTCGATTCAAAAGTTATAGCCTTTTGAGCCTGTGAGTTGCCATCACTGCTAGTCCTCTAATCAACCAGTATCAACACATCATTTATATGACAACTTGGTTAAACAAAGCTCAGAGAGCAATATGAACTCTATTCTGTCTTCAATTGGGGGTGTTTTTGTCAAAGAATGAATACAGAATAATTGTAGAAAATTCTTACTCTAAAGTTTATCCCCATTATGGACTTACTTGTTTTCTCTAAGTCAGTGTGTCAGATCCAGAAGTCACTAGCTACTCTGATGAGATGGAATGGATCACTGACTGTTTAAGTGTCTGCGTCAGCAACGTCTACTATGACATCATAAAAGCAATGGGAGATGTAACGTGGCAAGGCGCCCTCTAGTGGTTTTGATAAGTTAACATGATACGGTTTTTGTCAAATATCTCGGAAACGGAAGCTCGTACAGCAAATTTATCTGCATAGGGGACTGCTAACTGTAGAATTTGATGAGGAATCGAATGAGCCCATCTGCGAGGCTCTAGGACTTTCGATTCAAAAGTTATAGCCGTTTGAACCACATCATTTTCATATCTGTACGGTTTTTGTCCGATTTCAAGGACATTTGACACATCATTTTGCATATCTGTACGGTTTTTGTCAAATATCTCGGAAACGGAAGCTCGTACAGCAAATTTACCTGCATAGGGGACTGCTAACTGTAGAATTTGATGAGGAATCGAATGAGCCCATCTGCGAGGCTCTACGACTTTCGATTCAAAAGTTATAGCCTTTTGAGCCTGTGAGTTGCCATCACTGCTAGTCCTCTAATCAACCAGTATCAACACATCATTTATATGACAACTTGGTTAAACAATGCTCAGAGAGCAATATGTACTCTATTCTGTCTTCAATTGGGGGTGTTTTTGTCAAAGAATGAATACAGAATAATTGTAGAAAATTCTTACTCTAAAGTTTATCCCCATTATGGACTTACTTGTTTTCTCTAAGTCAGTGTGTCAGATCCAGAAGTCACTAGCTACTCTGATGAGGTGGAATGGATCACTGACTGTTTAAGTGTCTGCGTCAGCAACGTCTACTATGACATCATAAAAGCAATGGGAGATGTAACGTGGCGAGGCGCCCTCTAGTGGTTTTGATAAGTTAACATGATACGGTTTTTGTCAAATATCTCGGAAACGGAAGCTCGTACAGCAAATTTATCTGCATAGGGGACTGCTTACTGTAGAATTTGATGAGGAATCGAATGAGCCCATCTGCGAGGCTCTACGACTTTCGATTCAAAAGTTATAGCCGTTTGAACCACATCATTTTCATATCTGTACGGTTTTTGTCCGATTTCAAGGACATTTGACACACATTTTGCATATCTGTACGGTTTTTGTCAAATATCTCGGAAACGGAAGCTCGTACAGCAAATTTATCTGCATAGGGGACTGCTAACTGTAGAATTTGATGAGGAATCGAATGAGCCCATCTGCGAGGCTCTACGACTTTCGATTCAAAAGTTATAGCCGTTTGAACCACATCATTTTCATATCTGTACGGTTTTTGTCCGATTTCAAGGACATTTGACACACCATTTTGCATATCTGTACGGTTTTTGTCAAATATCTCGGAAACGGAAGCTCGTACAGCAAATTTATCTGCATAGGGGACTGCTAACTGTAGAATTTGATGAGGAATCGAATGAGCCCATCTGCGAGGCTCTACGACTTTCGATTCAAAAGTTATAGCCTTTTGAGCCTGTGAGTTGCCATCACTGCTAGTCCTCTAATCAACCAGTATCAACACATCATTTATATGACAACTTGGTTAAACAAAGCTCAGAGAGCAATATGTACTCTATTCTGTCTTCAATTGGGGGTGTTTTTGTCAAAGAATGAATACAGAATAATTGTAGAAAATTCTTACTCTAAAGTTTATCCCCATTATGGACTTACTTGTTTTCTCTAAGTCAGTGTGTCAGATCCAGAAGTCACTAGCTACTCTGATGAGATGGAATGGATCACTGACTGTTTAAGTGTCTGCGTCAGCAACGTCTACTATGACATCATAAAAGCAATGGGAGATGTAACGTGGCGAGGCGCCCTCTAGTGGTTTTGATAAGTTAACATGATACGGTTTTTGTCAAATATCTCGGAAACGGAAGCTCGTACAGCAAATTTATCTGCATAGGGGACTGCTAACTGTAGAATTTGATGAGGAATCGAATGAGCCCATCTGCGAGGCTCTAAGACTTTCGATTCAAAAGTTATAGCCGTTTGAACCACATCATTTTCATATCTGTACGGTTTTTGTCCGATTTCAAGGACATTTGACACATCATTTTGCATATCTGTACGGTTTTTGTCAAATATCTCGGAAACGGAAGCTCGTACTGCAAATTTATCTGCATAGGGGACTGCTAACTGTAGAATTTGATGAGGAATCGAATGAGCCCATCTGCGAGGCTCTACGACTTTCGATTCAAAAGTTATAGCCGTTTGAACCACATCATTTTCATATCTGTACGGTTTTTGTCCGATTTCAAGGACATTTGACACATCATTTTGCATATCTGTACGGTTTTTGTCAAATATCTCGGAAACGGAAGCTCGTACAGCAAATTTATCTGCATAGGGGACTGCTAACTGTAGAATTTGATGAGGAATCGAATGAGCCCATCTGCGAGGCTCTACGACTTTCGATTCAAAAGTTATAGCCGTTTGAACCACATCATTTTCATATCTGTACGGTTTTTGTCCGATTTCAAGGACATTTGACACACATTTTGCATATCTGTACGGTTTTTGTCAAATATCTCGGAAACGGAAGCTCGTACAGCAAATTTATCTGCATAGGGGACTGCTAACTGTAGAATTTGATGAGGAATCGAATGAGCCCATCTGCGAGGCTCTACGACTTTCAATTCAAAAGTTATAGCCGTTTGAACCACATCATTTTCATATCTGTACGGTTTTTGTCCGATTTCAAGGACATTTGACACACCATTTTGCATATCTGTACGGTTTTTGTCAAATATCTCGGAAACGGAAGCTCGTACAGCAAATTTATCTGCATAGGGGACTGCTAACTGTAGAATTTGATGAGGAATCGAATGAGCCCATCTGCGAGGCTCTATGACTTTCGATTCAAAAGTTATAGCCTTTTGAGCCTGTGAGTTGCCATCACTGCTAGTCCTCTAATCAACCAGTATCAACACATCATTTATATGACAACTTGGTTAAACAAAGCTCAGAGAGCAATATGTACTCTATTCTGTCTTCAATTGGGGGTGTTTTTGTCAAAGAATGAATACAGAATAATTGTAGAAAATTCTTACTCTAAAGTTTATCCTCATTATGGACTTACTTGTTTTCTCTAAGTCAGTGTGTCAGATCCAGAAGTCACTAGCTACTCTGATGAGATGGAATGGATCACTGACTGTTTAAGTGTCTGCGTCAGCAACGTCTACTATGACATCATAAAAGCAATGGGAGATGTAACGTGGCGAGGCGCCCTCTAGTGGTTTTGATAAGTTAACATGATACGGTTTTTGTCAAATATCTCGGAAACGGAAGCTCGTACAGCAAATTTATCTGCATAGGGGACTGCTAACTGTAGAATTTGATGAGGAATCGAATGAGCCCATCTGCGAGGCTCTAGGACTTTCGATTCAAAAGTTATAGCCGTTTGAACCACATCATTTTCATATCTGTACGGTTTTTGTCCGATTTCAAGGACATTTGACACATCATTTTGCATATCTGTACGGTTTTTGTCAAATATCTCG
The DNA here is from genome assembly GCF_949987555.1 of Borostomias antarcticus. NCBI lineage: Eukaryota > Metazoa > Chordata > Actinopteri > Stomiiformes > Stomiidae > Borostomias > Borostomias antarcticus. Next base: position 212,758 of record NW_028176703.1, read on the forward strand.
GAAACGGAAGCTCGTACAGCAAATTTATCTGCATAGGGGACTGCTAACTGTAGAATTTGATGAGGAATCGAATGAGCCCATCTGCGAGGCTCTACGACTTTCGATTCAAAAGTTATAGCCGTTTGAACCACATCATTTTCATATCTGTACGGTTTTTGTCCGATTTCAAGGACATTTGACACATCATTTTGCATATCTGTACGGTTTTTGTCAAATATCTCGGAAACGGAAGCTCGTACAGCAAATTTATCTGCATAGGGGACTGCTAACTGTAGAATTTGATGAGGAATCGAATGAGCCCATCTGCGAGGCTCTACGACTTTCGATTCAAAAGTTATAGCCGTTTGAACCACATCATTTTCATATCTGTACGGTTTTTGTCCGATTTCAAGGACATTTGACACATCATTTTGCATATCTGTACGGTTTTTGTCAAATATCTCGGAAACGGAAGCTCGTACAGCAAATTTATCTGCATAGGGGACTGCTAACTGTAGAATTTGATGAGGAATCGAATGAGCCCATCTGCGAGGCTCTACGACTTTCGATTCAAAAGTTATAGCCGTTTGAACCACATCATTTTCATATCTGTACGGTTTTTGTCCGATTTCAAGGACATTTGACACACATTTTGCATATCTGTACGGTTTTTGTCAAATATCTCGGAAACGGAAGCTCGTACAGCAAATTTATCTGCATAGGGGACTGCTAACTGTAGAATTTGATGAGGAATCGAATGAGCCCATCTGCGAGGCTCTACGACTTTCAATTCAAAAGTTATAGCCGTTTGAACCACATCATTTTCATATCTGTACGGTTTTTGTCCGATTTCAAGGACATTTGACACACCATTTTGCATATCTGTACGGTTTTTGTCAAATATCTCGGAAACGGAAGCTCGTACAGCAAATTTATCTGCATAGGGGACTGCTAACTGTAGAATTTGATGAGGAATCGAATGAGCCCATCTGCGAGGCTCTACGACTTTCGATTCAAAAGTTATAGCCTTTTGAGCCTGTGAGTTGCCATCACTGCTAGTCCTCTAATCAACCAGTATCAACACATCATTTATATGACAACTTGGTTAAACAAAGCTCAGAGAGCAATATGTACTCTATTCTGTCTTCAATTGGGGGTGTTTTTGTCAAAGAATGAATACAGAATAATTGTAGAAAATTCTTACTCTAAAGTTTATCCTCATTATGGACTTACTTGTTTTCTCTAAGTCAGTGTGTCAGATCCAGAAGTCACTAGCTACTCTGATGAGATGGAATGGATCACTGACTGTTTAAGTGTCTGCGTCAGCAACGTCTACTATGACATCATAAAAGCAATGGGAGATGTAACGTGGCGAGGCGCCCTCTAGTGGTTTTGATAAGTTAACATGATACGGTTTTTGTCAAATATCTCGGAAACGGAAGCTCGTACAGCAAATTTATCTGCATAGGGGACTGCTAACTGTAGAATTTGATGAGGAATCGAATGAGCCCATCTGCGAGGCTCTAGGACTTTCGATTCAAAAGTTATAGCCGTTTGAACCACATCATTTTCATATCTGTACGGTTTTTGTCCGATTTCAAGGACATTTGACACATCATTTTGCATATCTGTACGGTTTTTGTCAAATATCTCGGAAACGGAAGCTCGTACTGCAAATTTATCTGCATAGGGGACTGCTAACTGTAGAATTTGATGAGGAATCGAATGAGCCCATCTGCGAGGCTCTACGACTTTCGATTCAAAAGTTATAGCCGTTTGAACCACATCATTTTCATATCTGTACGTTTTTTGTCCGATTTCAAGGACATTTGACACATCATTTTTCATATCTGTACGGTTTTTGTCAAATATCTCGGAAACGGAAGCTCGTACAGCAAATTTATCTGCATAGGGGACTGCTAACTGTAGAATTTGATGAGGAATCGAATGAGCCCATCTGCGAGGCTCTACGACTTTCGATTCAAAAGTTATAGCCTTTTGAGCCTGTGAGTTGCCATCACTGCTAGTCCTCTAATCAACCAGTATCAACACATCATTTATATGACAACTTGGTTAAACAAAGCTCAGAGAGCAATATGTACTCTATTCTGTCTTCAATTGGGGGTGTTTTTGTCAAAGAATGAATACAGAATAATTGTAGAAAATTCTTACTCTAAAGTTTATCCCCATTATGGACTTACTTGTTTTCTCTAAGTCAGTGTGTCAGATCCAGAAGTCACTAGCTACTCTGATGAGATGGAATGGATCACTGACTGTTTAAGTGTCTGCGTCAGCAACGTCTACTATGACATCATAAAAGCAATGGGAGATGTAACGTGGCGAGGCGCCCTCTAGTGGTTTTGATAAGTTAACATGATACGGTTTTTGTCAAATATCTCGGAAACGGAAGCTCGTACAGCAAATTTATCTGCATAGGGGACTGCTAACTGTAGAATTTGATGAGGAATCGAATGAGCCCATCTGCGAGGCTCTACGACTTTCGATTCAAAAGTTATATCCGTTTGAACCACATCATTTTCATATCTGTACGGTTTTTGTCCGATTTCAAGGACATTTGACACATCATTTTGCATATCTGTACGGTTTTTGTCAAATATCTCGGAAACGGAAGCTCGTACAGCAAATTTATCTGCATTGGGGACTGCTAACTGTAGAATTTGATGAGGAATCGAATGAGCCCATCTGCGAGGCTCTACGACTTTCGATTCAAAAGTTATAGCCGTTTGAACCACATCATTTTCATATCTGTACGGTTTTTGTCCGATTTCAAGGACATTTGACACATCATTTTGCATATCTGTACGGTTTTTGTCAAATATCTCGGAAACGGAAGCTCGTACAGCAAATTTATCTGCATAGGGGACTGCTAACTGTAGAATTTGATGAGGAATCGAATGAGCCCATCTGCGAGGCTCTATGACTTTCGATTCAAAAGTTATAGCCGTTTGAACCACATCATTTTCATATCTGTACGTTTTTTGTCCGATTTCAAGGACATTTGACACATCATTTTGCATATCTGTACGGTTTTTGTCAAATATCTCGGAAACGGAAGCTCGTACAGCAAATTTATCTGCATAGGGGACTGCTAACTGTAGAATTTGATGAGGAATCGAATGAGCCCATCTGCGAGGCTCTACGACTTTCGATTCAAAAGTTATAGCCTTTTGAGCCACATCATTTTTCTTATCTGTTTGGTTTTTGTCAAATATCTCGGAAACCGAAGCTCGTATAGCAAATTTACCTGCATAGGGGACTGCTAACTGTAGAATTTGATGAGGAATCGAATGAGCCCATCTGCGAGGCTCTACGACTTTCGATTCAAAAGTTATAGCCTTTTGAGCCACATCATTTTTCATATCTGTTTGGTTTTTGTCAAATATCTCGGAAACCGAAGCTCGTACAGCAAATTTACCCGCATAGGGGACTGCTAACTGTAGAATTTGATGAGGAATCGAATGAGCCCATCTGCGAGGCTCTACGACTTTCGATTCAAAAGTTATAGCCTTTTGAGCCTGTGAGTTGCCATCACTGCTAGTCCTCTAATCAACCAGTATCAACACATCATTTATATGACAACTTGGTTAAACAAAGCTCAGAGAGCAATATGAACTCTATTCTGTCTTCAATTGGGGGTGTTTTTGTCAAAGAATGAATACAGAATAATTGTAGAAAATTCTTACTCTTAAGTTTATCCCCATTATGGACTTACTTGTTTTCTCTAAGTCAGTGTGTCAGATCCAGAAGTCACTAGCTACTCTGATGAGATGGAATGGATCACTGACTGTTTAAGTGTCTGCGTCAGCAACGTCTACTATGACATCATAAAAGCAATGGGAGATGTAACGTGGCGAGGCGCCCTCTAGTGGTTTTGATAAGTTAACATGATACGGTTTTTGTCAAATATCTCGGAAACGGAAGCTCGTACAGCAAATTTATCTGCATAGGGGACTGCTAACTGTAGAATTTGATGAGGAATCGAATGAGCCCATCTGCGAGGCTCTACGACTTTCGATTCAAAAGTTATAGCCGTTTGAACCACATCATTTTCATATCTGTACGGTTTTTGTCCGATTTCAAGGACATTTGACACATCATTTTGCATATCTGTACGGTTTTTGTCAAATATCTCGGAAACGGAAGCTCGTACTGCAAATTTATCTGCATAGGGGACTGCTAACTGTAGAATTTGATGAGGAATCGAATGAGCCCATCTGCGAGGCTCTAGGACTTTCGATTCAAAAGTTATAGCCGTTTGAACCACATCATTTTCATATCTGTACGGTTTTTGTCCGATTTCAAGGACATTTGACACATCATTTTGCATATCTGTACGGTTTTTGTCAAATATCTCGGAAACGGAAGCTCGTACAGCAAATTTATCTGCATAGGGGACTGCTAACTGTAGAATTTGATGAGGAATCGAATGAGCCCATCTGCGAGGCTCTACGACTTTCGATTCAAAAGTTATAGCCGTTTGAACCACATCATTTTCATATCTGTACGGTTTTTGTCCGATTTCAAGGACATTTGACACATCATTTTGCATATCTGTACGGTTTTTGTCAAATATCTCGGAAACGGAAGCTCGTACAGCAAATTTATCTGCATAGGGGACTGCTAACTGTAGAATTTGATGAGGAATCGAATGAGCCCATCTGCGAGGCTCTACGACTTTCGATTCAAAAGTTATAGCCGTTTGAACCACATCATTTTCATATCTGTACGGTTTTTGTCCGATTTCAAGGACATTTGACACACATTTTGCATATCTGTACGGTTTTTGTCAAATATCTCGGAAACGGAAGCTCGTACAGCAAATTTATCTGCATAGGGGACTGCTAACTGTAGAATTTGATGAGGAATCGAATGAGCCCATCTGCGAGGCTCTACGACTTTCGATTCAAAAGTTATAGCCGTTTGAACCACATCATTTTCATATCTGTACGGTTTTTGTCCGATTTCAAGGACATTTGACACACCATTTTGCATATCTGTACGGTTTTTGTCAAATATCTCGGAAACGGAAGCTCGTACAGCAAATTTATCTGCATAGGGGACTGCTAACTGTAGAATTTGATGAGGAATCGAATGAGCCCATCTGCGAGGCTCTACGACTTTCGATTCAAAAGTTATAGCCTTTTGAGCCTGTGAGTTGCCATCACTGCTAGTCCTCTAATCAACCAGTATCAACACATCATTTATATGACAACTTGGTTAAACAAAGCTCAGAGAGCAATATGTACTCTATTCTGTCTTCAATTGGGGGTGTTTTTGTCAAAGAATGAATACAGAATAATTGTAGAAAATTCTTACTCTAAAGTTTATCCCCATTATGGACTTACTTGTTTTCTCTAAGTCAGTGTGTCAGATCCAGAAGTCACTAGCTACTCTGATGAGATGGAATGGATCACTGACTGTTTAAGTGTCTGCGTCAGCAACGTCTACTATGACATCATAAAAGCAATGGGAGATGTAACGTGGCGAGGCGCCCTCTAGTGGTTTTGATAAGTTAACATGATACGGTTTTTGTCAAATATCTCGGAAACGGAAGCTCGTACAGCAAATTTATCTGCATAGGGGACTGCTAACTGTAGAATTTGATGAGGAATCGAATGAGCCCATCTGCGAGGCTCTAGGACTTTCGATTCAAAAGTTATAGCCGTTTGAACCACATCATTTTCATATCTGTACGGTTTTTGTCCGATTTCAAGGACATTTGACACATCATTTTGCATATCTGTACGGTTTTTGTCAAATATCTCGGAAACGGAAGCTCGTACTGCAAATTTATCTGCATAGGGGACTGCTAACTGTAGAATTTGATGAGGAATCGAATGAGCCCATCTGCGAGGCTCTACGACTTTCGATTCAAAAGTTATATCCGTTTGAACCACATCATTTTCATATCTGTACGGTTTTTGTCCGATTTCAAGGACATTTGACACATCATTTTGCATATCTGTACGGTTTTTGTCAAATATCTCGGAAACGGAAGCTCGTACAGCAAATTTATCTGCATTGGGGACTGCTAACTGTAGAATTTGATGAGGAATCGAATGAGCCCATCTGCGAGGCTCTACGACTTTCGATTCAAAAGTTATAGCCTTTTGAGCCTGTGAGTTGCCATCACTGCTAGTCCTCTAATCAACCAGTATCAACACATCATTTATATGACAACTTGGTTAAACAAAGCTCAGAGAGCAATATGTACTCTATTCTGTCTTCAATTGGGGGTGTTTTTGTCAAAGAATGAATACAGAATAATTGTAGAAAATTCTTACTCTAAAGTTTATCCCCATTATGGACTTACTTGTTTTCTCTAAGTCAGTGTGTCAGATCCAGAAGTCACTAGCTACTCTGATGAGATGGAATGGATCACTGACTGTTTAAGTGTCTGCGTCAGCAACGTCTACTATGACATCATAAAAGCAATGGGAGATGTAACGTGGCGAGGCGCCCTCTAGTGGTTTTGATAAGTTAACATGATACGGTTTTTGTCAAATATCTCGGAAACGGAAGCTCGTACAGCAAATTTATCTGCATAGGGGACTGCTAACTGTAGAATTTGATGAGGAATCGAATGAGCCCATCTGCGAGGCTCTAGGACTTTCGATTCAAAAGTTATAGCCGTTTGAACCACATCATTTTCATATCTGTACGGTTTTTGTCCGATTTCAAGGACATTTGACACATCATTTTGCATATCTGTACGGTTTTTGTCAAATATCTCGGAAACGGAAGCTCGTACAGCAAATTTATCTGCATAGGGGACTGCTAACTGTAGAATTTGATGAGGAATCGAATGAGCCCATCTGCGAGGCTCTACGACTTTCGATTCAAAAGTTAAAGCCTTTTGAGCCACATCATTTTTCTTATCTGTTTGGTTTTTGTCAAATATCTCGGAAACCGAAGCTCGTACAGCAAATTTACATGCAAAGGGGACTGCTAACTGTAGAATTTGATGAGGAATCGAATGAGCCCATCTGCGAGGCTCTACGACTTTCGATTCAAAAGTTATAGCCTTTTGAGCCACATCATTTTTCATATCTGTTTGGTTTTTGTCAAATATCTCGGAAACCGAAGCTCGTACAGCAAATTTACCTGCATAGGGGACTGCTAACTGTAGAATTTGATGAGGAATCGAATGAGCCCATCTGCGAGGCTCTACGACTTTCGATTCAAAAGTTATAGCCTTTTGAGCCTGTGAGTTGCCATCACTGCTAGTCCTCTAATCAACCAGTATCAACACATCATTTATATGACAACTTGGTTAAACAAAGCTCAGAGAGCAATATGTACTCTATTCTGTCTTCAATTGGGGGTGTTTTTGTCAAAGAATGAATACAGAATAATTGTAGAAAATTCTTACTCTAAAGTTTATCCCCATTATGGACTTACTTGTTTTCTCTAAGTCAGTGTGTCAGATCCAGAAGTCACTAGCTACTCTGATGAGATGGAATGGATCACTGACTGTTTAAGTGTCTGCGTCAGCAACGTCTACTATGACATCATAAAAGCAATGGGAGATGTAACGTGGCGAGGCGCCCTCTAGTGGTTTTGATAAGTTAACATGATACGGTTTTTGTCAAATATCTCGGAAACGGAAGCTCGTACAGCAAATTTATCTACATAGGGGACTGCTAACTGTAGAATTTGATGAGGAATCGAATGAGCCCATCTGCGAGGCTCTACGACTTTCGATTCAAAAGTTATAGCCGTTTGAACCACATCATTTTCATATCTGTACGTTTTTTGTCCGATTTCAAGGACATTTGACACATCATTTTGCATATCTGTACGGTTTTTGTCAAATATCTCGGAAACGGAAGCTCGTACAGCAAATTTATCTGTATAGGGGACTGCTAACTGTAGAATTTGATGAGGAATCGAATGAGCCCATCTGCGAGGCTCTACGACTTTCGATTCAAAAGTTATAGCCTTTTGAGCCACATCATTTTTCATATCTGTTTGGTTTTTGTCAAATATCTCGGAAACCGAAGCTCGTACAGCAAATTTACCTGCATAGGGGACTGCTAACTGTAGAATTTGATGAGGAATCGAATGAGCCCATCTGCGAGGCTCTACGACTTTCGATTCAAAAGTTATAGCCTTTTGAGCCTGTGAGTTGCCATCACTGCTAGTCCTCTAATCAACCAGTATCAACACATCATTTATATGACAACTTGGTTAAACAAAGCTCAGAGAGCAATATGTACTCTATTCTGTCTTCAATTGGGGGTGTTTTTGTCAAAGAATGAATACAGAATAATTGTAGAAAATTCTTACTCTAAAGTTTATCCCCATTATGGACTTACTTGTTTTCTCTAAGTCAGTGTGTCAGATCCAGAAGTCACTAGCTACTCTGATGAGATGGAATGGATCACTGACTGTTTAAGTGTCTGCGTCAGCAACGTCTACTATGACATCATAAAAGCAATGGGAGATGTAACGTGGCGAGGCACCCTCTAGTGGTTTTGATAAGTTAACATGATACGGTTTTTGTCAAATATCTCGGAAACGGAAGCTCGTACAGCAAATTTATCTGCATAGGGGACTGCTAACTGTAGAATTTGATGAGGAATCGAATGAGCCCATCTGCGAGGCTCTACGACTTTCGATTCAAAAGTTATAGCCGTTTGAACCACATCATTTGCATATCTGTACGGTTTTTGTCCGATTTCAAGGACATTTGACACATCATTTTTCATATCTGTACGGTTTTTGTCAAATATCTCGGAAACGGAAGCTTGTACAGCAAATTTATCTGAATAGGGGACTGCTAACTGTAGAATTTGATGAGGAATCGAATGAGCCCATCTGCGAGGCTCTAGGACTTTCGATTCAAAAGTTATAGCCGTTTGAACCACATCATTTTCATATCTGTACGGTTTTTGTCCGATTTCAAGGACATTTGACACATCATTTTGCATATCTGTACGGTTTTTGTCAAATATCTCGGAAACGGAAGCTCGTACAGCAAATGTATCTGCATAGGGGACTGCTAACTGTAGAATTTGATGAGGAATCGAATGAGCCCATCTGCGAGGCTCTACGACTTTCGATTCAAAAGTTATAGCCTTTTGAGCCACATCATTTTTCTTATCTGTTTGGTTTTTGTCAAATATCTCGGAAACCGAAGCTCGTACAGCAAATTTACCTGCATAGGGGACTGCTAACAGTAGAATTTGATGAGGAATCGAATGAGCCCATCTGCGAGGCTCTACGACTTTCGATTCAAAAGTTATAGCCTTTTGAGCCTGTGAGTTGCCATCACTGCTAGTCCTCTAATCAACCAGTATCAACACATCATTTATATGACAACTTGGTTAAACAAAGCTCAGAGAGCAATATGTACTCTATTCTGTCTTCAATTGGGGGTGTTTTTGTCAAAGAATGAATACAGAATAATTGTAGAAAATTCTTACTCTAAAGTTTATCCCCATTATGGACTTACTTGTTTTCTCTAAGTCAGTGTGTCAGATCCAGAAGTCACTAGCTACTCTGATGAGATGGAATGGATCACTGACTGTTTAAGTGTCTGCGTCAGCAACGTCTACTATGACATCATAAAAGCAATGGGAGATGTAACGTGGCGAGGCGCCCTCTAGTGGTTTTGATAAGTTAACATGATACGGTTTTTGTCAAATATCTCGGAAACGGAAGCTCGTACAGCAAATTTATCTGCATAGGGGACTGCTAACTGTAGAATTTGATGAGGAATCGAATGAGCCCATCTGCGAGACTCTACGACTTTCGATTCAAAAGTTATAGCCGTTTGAACCACATCATTTGCATATCTGTACGTTTTTTGTCCGATTTCAAGGACATTTGACACATCATTTTTCATATCTGTACGGTTTTTGTCAAATATCTCGGAAACGGAAGCTCGTACAGCAAATTTATCTGCATAGGGGACTGCTAACTGTAGAATTTGATGAGGAATCGAATGAGCCCATCTGCGAGGCTCTACGACTTTCGATTCAAAAGTTATAGCCGTTTGAGCCACATCATTTTTCATATCTGTTTGGTTTTTGTCAAATATCTCGAAAACCGAAGCTCGTACAGCAAATTTACCTGCATAGGGGACTGCTAACTGTAGAATTTGATGAGGAATCGAATGAGCCCATCTGCGAGGCTCTACGACTTTCGATTCAAAAGTTATAGCCGTTTGAACCACATCATTTTCATATCTGTACGGTTTTTGTCCGATTTCAAGGACATTTGACACATCATTTTTCATATCTGTACGGTTTTTGTCAAATATCTCGGAAACGGAAGCTCGTACAGCAAATTTATCTGCATAGGGGACTGCTAACTGTAGAATTTGATGAGGAATGGAATGAGCCCCTCTGCGAGGCTCTACGACTTTCGATTCAAAAGTTATAGCCGTTTGAACCACATCATTTTCATATCTGTACGGTTTTTGTCCGATTTCAAGGACATTTGACACATCATTTTTCATATCTGTACGGTTTTTGTCAAATATCTCGGAAACGGAAGCTCGTACAGCAAATTTATCTGCATAGGGGACTGCTAACTGTAGAATTTGATGAGGAATCGAATGAGCCCATCTGCGAGGCTCTACGACTTTCGATTCAAAAGTTATAGCCTTTTGTGCCTGTGAGTTGCCATCACTGCTAGTCCTCTAATCAACCAGTATCAACACATCATTTATATGACAACTTGGTTAAACAAAGCTCAGAGAGCAATATGTACTCTATTCTGTCTTCAATTGGGGGTGTTTTTGTCAAAGAATGAATACAGAATAATTGTAGAAAATTCTTACTCTAAAGTTTATCCCCATTATGGACTTACTTGTTTTCTCTAAGTCAGTGTGTCAGATCCAGAAGTCACTAGCTACTCTGATGAGATGGAATGGATCACTGACTGTTTAAGTGTCTGCGTCAGCAACGTCTACTATGACATCATAAAAGCAATGGGAGATGTAACGTGGCGAGGCGCCCTCTAGTGGTTTTGATAAGTTAACATGATACGGTTTTTGTCAAATATCTCGGAAACGGAAGCTCGTACAGCAAATTTATCTGCATAGGGGACTGCTAACTGTAGAATTTGATGAGGAATCGAATGAGCCCATCTGCGAGACTCTACGACTTTCGATTCAAAAGTTATAGCCGTTTGAACCACATCATTTGCATATCTGTACGTTTTTTGTCCGATTTCAAGGACATTTGACACATCATTTTTCATATCTGTACGGTTTTTGTCAAATATCTCGGAAACGGAAGCTCGTACAGCAAATTTATCTGCATAGGGGACTGCTAACTGTAGAATTTGATGAGGAATCGAATGAGCCCATCTGCGAGGCTCTACGACTTTCGATTCAAAAGTTATAGCCGTTTGAGCCACATCATTTTTCATATCTGTTTGGTTTTTGTCAAATATCTCGAAAACCGAAGCTCGTACAGCAAATTTACCTGCATAGGGGACTGCTAACTGTAGAATTTGATGAGGAATCGAATGAGCCCATCTGCGAGGCTCTACGACTTTCGATTCAAAAGTTATAGCCGTTTGAACCACATCATTTTCATATCTGTACGGTTTTTGTCCGATTTCAAGGACATTTGACACATCATTTTTCATATCTGTACGGTTTTTGTCAAATATCTCGGAAACGGAAGCTCGTACAGCAAATTTATCTGCATAGGGGACTGCTAACTGTAGAATTTGATGAGGAATCGAATGAGCCCCTCTGCGAGGCTCTACGACTTTCGATTCAAAAGTTATAGCCGTTTGAACCACATCATTTTCATATCTGTACGGTTTTTGTCCGATTTCAAGGACATTTGACACATCATTTTTCATATCTGTACGGTTTTTGTCAAATATCTCGGAAACGGAAGCTCGTACAGCAAATTTATCTGCATAGGGGACTGCTAACTGTAGAATTTGATGAGGAATCGAATGAGCCCATCTGCGAGGCTCTACGACTTTCGATTCAAAAGTTATAGCCTTTTGTGCCTGTGAGTTGCCATCACTGCTAGTCCTCTAATCAACCAGTATCAACACATCATTTATATGACAACTTGGTTAAACAAAGCTCAGAGAGCAATATGTACTCTATTCTGTCTTCAATTGGGGGTGTTTTTGTCAAAGAATGAATACAGAATAATTGTAGAAAATTCTTACTCTAAAGTTTATCCCCATTATGGACTTACTTGTTTTCTCTAAGTCAGTGTGTCAGATCCAGAAGTCACTAGCTACTCTGATGAGATGGAATGGATCACTGACTGTTTAAGTGTCTGCGTCAGCAACGTCTACTATGACATCATAAAAGCAATGGGAGATGTAACGTGGCGAGGCGCCCTCTAGTGGTTTTGATAAGTTAACATGATACGGTTTTTGTCAAATATCTCGGAAACGGAAGCTCGTACAGCAAATTTATCTGCATAGGGGACTGCTAACTGTAGAATTTGATGAGGAATCGAATGAGCCCATCTGCGAGGCTCTACGACTTTCGATTCAAAAGTTATAGCCGTTTGAACCACATCATTTTCATATCTGTACGGTTTTTGTCCGATTTCAAGGACATTTGACACATCATTTTTCATATCTGTACGGTTTTTGTCAAATATCTCGGAAACGGAAGCTCGTACAGCAAATTTATCTGCATAGGGGACTGCTAACTGTAGAATTTGATGAGGAATCGAATGAGCCCATCTGCGAGGCTCTACGACTTTCGATTCAAAAGTTATAGCCGTTTGAGCCACATCATTTTTCATATCTGTTTGGTTTTTGTCAAATATCTCGGAAACGGAAGCTCGTACAGCAAATTTATCTGCAAAGGGGACTGCTAACTGTAGAATTTGATGAGGAATCGAATGAGCCCATCTGCGAGGCTCTACGACTTTCGATTCAAAAGTTATAGCCTTTTGAGCCTGTGAGTTGCCATCACTGCTAGTCCTCTAATCAACCAGTATCAACACATCATTTATATGACAACTTGGTTAAACAAAGCTCAGAGAGCAATATGTACTCTATTCTGTCTTCAATTGGGGGTGTTTTTGTCAAAGAATGAATACAGAATAATTGTAGAAAATTCTTACTCTAAAGTTTATCCCCATTATGGACTTACTTGTTTTCTCTAAGTCAGTGTGTCAGATCCAGAAGTCACTAGCTACTCTGATGAGATGGAATGGATCACTGACTGTTTAAGTGTCTGCGTCAGCAACGTCTACTATGACATCATAAAAGCAATGGGAGATGTAACGTGGCGAGGCGCCCTCTAGTGGTTTTGATAAGTTAACATGATACGGTTTTTGTCAAATATCTCGGAAACGGAAGCTCGTACAGCAAATTTATCTGCATAGGGGACTGCTAACTGTAGAATTTGATGAGGAATCGAATGAGCCCATCTGCGAGACTCTACGACTTTCGATTCAAAAGTTATAGCCGTTTGAACCACATCATTTGCATATCTGTACGTTTTTTGTCCGATTTCAAGGACATTTGACACATCATTTTTCATATCTGTACGGTTTTTGTCAAATATCTCGGAAACGGAAGCTCGTACAGCAAATTTATCTGCATAGGGGACTGCTAACTGTAGAATTTGATGAGGAATCGAATGAGCCCATCTGCGAGGCTCTACGACTTTCGATTCAAAAGTTATAGCCGTTTGAGCCACATCATTTTTCATATCTGTTTGGTTTTTGTCAAATATCTCGAAAACCGAAGCTCGTACAGCAAATTTACCTGCATAGGGGACTGCTAACTGTAGAATTTGATGAGGAATCGAATGAGCCCATCTGCGAGGCTCTACGACTTTCGATTCAAAAGTTATAGCCGTTTGAACCACATCATTTTCATATCTGTACGGTTTTTGTCCGATTTCAAGGACATTTGACACATCATTTTTCATATCTGTACGGTTTTTGTCAAATATCTCGGAAACGGAAGCTCGTACAGCAAATTTATCTGCATAGGGGACTGCTAACTGTAGAATTTGATGAGGAATCGAATGAGCCCCTCTGCGAGGCTCTACGACTTTCGATTCAAAAGTTATAGCCGTTTGAACCACATCATTTTCATATCTGTACGGTTTTTGTCCGATTTCAAGGACATTTGACACATCATTTTTCATATCTGTACGGTTTTTGTCAAATATCTCGGAAACGGAAGCTCGTACAGCAAATTTATCTGCATAGGGGACTGCTAACTGTAGAATTTGATGAGGAATCGAATGAGCCCATCTGCGAGGCTCTACGACTTTCGATTCAAAAGTTATAGCCTTTTGTGCCTGTGAGTTGCCATCACTGCTAGTCCTCTAATCAACCAGTATCAACACATCATTTATATGACAACTTGGTTAAACAAAGCTCAGAGAGCAATATGTACTCTATTCTGTCTTCAATTGGGGGTGTTTTTGTCAAAGAATGAATACAGAATAATTGTAGAAAATTCTTACTCTAAAGTTTATCCCCATTATGGACTTACTTGTTTTCTCTAAGTCAGTGTGTCAGATCCAGAAGTCACTAGCTACTCTGATGAGATGGAATGGATCACTGACTGTTTAAGTGTCTGCGTCAGCAACGTCTACTATGACATCATAAAAGCAATGGGAGATGTAACGTGGCGAGGCGCCCTCTAGTGGTTTTGATAAGTTAACATGATACGGTTTTTGTCAAATATCTCGGAAACGGAAGCTCGTACAGCAAATTTATCTGCATAGGGGACTGCTAACTGTAGAATTTGATGAGGAATCGAATGAGCCCATCTGCGAGGCTCTACGACTTTCGATTCAAAAGTTATAGCCGTTTGAACCACATCATTTTCATATCTGTACGGTTTTTGTCCGATTTCAAGGACATTTGACACATCATTTTTCATATCTGTACGGTTTTTGTCAAATATCTCGGAAACGGAAGCTCGTACAGCAAATTTATCTGCATAGGGGACTGCTAACTGTAGAATTTGATGAGGAATCGAATGAGCCCATCTGCGAGGCTCTACGACTTTCGATTCAAAAGTTATAGCCGTTTGAGCCACATCATTTTTCATATCTGTTTGGTTTTTGTCAAATATCTCGGAAACGGAAGCTCGTACAGCAAATTTATCTGCAAAGGGGACTGCTAACTGTAGAATTTGATGAGGAATCGAATGAGCCCATCTGCGAGGCTCTACGACTTTCGATTCAAAAGTTATAGCCTTTTGAGCCTGTGAGTTGCCATCACTGCTAGTCCTCTAATCAACCAGTATCAACACATCATTTATATGACAACTTGGTTAAACAAAGCTCAGAGAGCAATATGTACTCTATTCTGTCTTCAATTGGGGGTGTTTTTGTCAAAGAATGAATACAGAATAATTGTAGAAAATTCTTACTCTAAAGTTTATCCCCATTATGGACTTACTTGTTTTCTCTAAGTCAGTGTGTCAGATCCAGAAGTCACTAGCTACTCTGATGAGATGGAATGGATCACTGACTGTTTAAGTGTCTGCGTCAGCAACGTCTACTATGACATCATAAAAGCAATGGGAGATGTAACGTGGCGAGGCGCCCTCTAGTGGTTTTGATAAGTTAACATGATACGGTTTTTGTCAAATATCTCGGAAACGGAAGCTCGTACAGCAAATTTATCTGCATAGGGGACTGCTAACTGTAGAATTTGATGAGGAATCGAATGAGCCCATCTGCGAGGCTCTACGACTTTCGATTCAAAAGTTATAGCCGTTTGAACCACATCATTTTCATATCTGTACGGTTTTTGTCCGATTTCAAGGACATTTGACACATCATTTTTCATATCTGTACGGTTTTTGTCAAATATCTCGGAAACGGAAGCTCGTACAGCAAATTTATCTGCATAGGGGACTGCTAACTGTAGAATTTGATGAGGAATCGAATGAGCCCATCTGCGTGGCTCTACGACTTTCGATTCAAAAGTTATAGCCGTTTGAGCCACATTATTTTTCATATCTGTACGGTTTTTGTCAAATATCTCGGAAACGGAAGCTCGTACAGCAAATTTATCTGCATAGGGGACTGCTAACTGTAGAATTTGATGAGGAATCGAATGAGCCCATCTGCGAGGCTCTACGACTTTCGATTCAAAAGTTATAGCCTTTTGAGCCTGTGAGTTGCCATCACTGCTAGTCCTCTAATCAACCAGTATCAACACATCATTTATATGACAACTTGGTTAAACAAAGCTCAGAGAGCAATATGTACTCTATTCTGTCTTCAATTGGGGGTGTTTTTGTCAAAGAATGAATACAGAATAATTGTAGAAAATTCTTACTCTAAAGTTTATCCCCATTATGGACTTACTTGTTTTCTCTAAGTCAGTGTGTCAGATCCAGAAGTCACTAGCTACTCTGATGAGATGGAATGGATCACTGACTGTTTAAGTGTCTGCGTCAGCAACGTCTACTATGACATCATAAAAGCAATGGGAGATGTAACGTGGCGAGGCGCCCTCTAGTGGTTTTGATAAGTTAACATGATACGGTTTTTGTCAAATATCTCGGAAACGGAAGCTCGTACAGCAAATTTATCTGCATAGGGGACTGCTAACTGTAGAATTTGATGAGGAATCGAATGAGCCCATCTGCGAGGCTCTACGACTTTCGATTCAAAAGTTATAGCCGTTTGAACCACATCATTTTCATATCTGTACGGTTTTTGTCCGATTTCAAGGACATTTGACACATCATTTTTCATATCTGTACGGTTTTTGTCAAATATCTCGGAAACGGAAGCTCGTACAGCAAATTTATCTGCATAGGGGACTGCTAACTGTAGAATTTGATGAGGAATCGAATGAGCCCATCTGCGTGGCTCTACGACTTTCGATTCAAAAGTTATAGCCGTTTGAGCCACATCATTTTTCATATCTGTACGGTTTTTGTCAAATATCTCGGAAACGGAAGCTCGTACAGCAAATTTATCTGCATAGGGGACTGCTAACTGTAGAATTTGATGAGGAATCGAATGAGCCCATCTGCGAGGCTCTACGACTTTCGATTCAAAAGTTATAGCCTTTTGAGCCTGTGAGTTGCCATCACTGCTAGTCCTCTAATCAACCAGTATCAACACATCATTTATATGACAACTTGGTTAAACAAAGCTCAGAGAGCAATATGTACTCTATTCTGTCTTCAATTGGGGGTGTTTTTGTCAAAGAATGAATACAGAATAATTGTAGAAAATTCTTACTCTAAAGTTTATCCCCATTATGGACTTACTTGTTTTCTCTAAGTCAGTGTGTCAGATCCAGAAGTCACTAGCTACTCTGATGAGATGGAATGGATCACTGACTGTTTAAGTGTCTGCGTCAGCAACGTCTACTATGACATCATAAAAGCAATGGGAGATGTAACGTGGCGAGGCGCCCTCTAGTGGTTTTGATAAGTTAACATGATACGGTTTTTGTCAAATATCTCGGAAACGGAAGCTCGTACAGCAAATTTATCTGCATAGGGGACTGCTAACTGTAGAATTTGATGAGGAATCGAATGAGCCCATCTGCGAGACTCTACGACTTTCGATTCAAAAGTTATAGCCGTTTGAACCACATCATTTTCATATCTGTACGGTTTTTGTCCGATTTCAAGGACATTTGACACATCATTTTTCATATCTGTACGGTTTTTGTCAAATATCTCGGAAACGGAAGCTCGTACAGCAAATTTATCTGCATAGGGGACTGCTAACTGTAGAATTTGATGAGGAATCGAATGAGCCCATCTGCGAGGCTCTACGACTTTCGATTCAAAAGTTATAGCCGTTTGAGCCACATCATTTTTCATATCTGTTTGGTTTTTGTCAAATATCTCGGAAACGGAAGCTCGTACAGCAAATTTATCTGCAAAGGGGACTGCTAACTGTAGAATTTGATGAGGAATCGAATGAGCCCATCTGCGAGGCTCTACGACTTTCGATTCAAAAGTTATAGCCTTTTGAGCCTGTGAGTTGCCATCACTGCTAGTCCTCTAATCAACCAGTATCAACACATCATTTATATGACAACTTGGTTAAACAAAGCTCAGAGAGCAATATGTACTCTATTCTGTCTTCAATTGGGGGTGTTTTTGTCAAAGAATGAATACAGAATAATTGTAGAAAATTCTTACTCTAAAGTTTATCCCCATTATGGACTTACTTGTTTTCTCTAAGTCAGTGTGTCAGATCCAGAAGTCACTAGCTACTCTGATGAGATGGAATGGATCACTGACTGTTTAAGTGTCTGCGTCAGCAACGTCTACTATGACATCATAAAAGCAATGGGAGATGTAACGTGGCGAGGCGCCCTCTAGTGGTTTTGATAAGTTAACATGATACGGTTTTTGTCAAATATCTCGGAAACGGAAGCTCGTACAGCAAATTTATCTGCATAGGGGACTGCTAACTGTAGAATTTGATGAGGAATCGAATGAGCCCATCTGCGAGACTCTACGACTTTCGATTCAAAAGTTATAGCCGTTTGAACCACATCATTTGCATATCTGTACGTTTTTTGTCCGATTTCAAGGACATTTGACACATCATTTTTCATATCTGTACGGTTTTTGTCAAATATCTCGGAAACGGAAGCTCGTACAGCAAATTTATCTGCATAGGGGACTGCTAACTGTAGAATTTGATGAGGAATCGAATGAGCCCATCTGCGAGGCTCTACGACTTTCGATTCAAAAGTTATAGCCGTTTGAGCCACATCATTTTTCATATCTGTTTGGTTTTTGTCAAATATCTCGAAAACCGAAGCTCGTACAGCAAATTTACCTGCATAGGGGACTGCTAACTGTAGAATTTGATGAGGAATCGAATGAGCCCATCTGCGAGGCTCTACGACTTTCGATTCAAAAGTTATAGCCGTTTGAACCACATCATTTTCATATCTGTACGGTTTTTGTCCGATTTCAAGGACATTTGACACATCATTTTTCATATCTGTACGGTTTTTGTCAAATATCTCGGAAACGGAAGCTCGTACAGCAAATTTATCTGCATAGGGGACTGCTAACTGTAGAATTTGATGAGGAATCGAATGAGCCCCTCTGCGAGGCTCTACGACTTTCGATTCAAAAGTTATAGCCGTTTGAACCACATCATTTTCATATCTGTACGGTTTTTGTCCGATTTCAAGGACATTTGACACATCATTTTTCATATCTGTACGGTTTTTGTCAAATATCTCGGAAACGGAAGCTCGTACAGCAAATTTATCTGCATAGGGGACTGCTAACTGTAGAATTTGATGAGGAATCGAATGAGCCCATCTGCGAGGCTCTACGACTTTCGATTCAAAAGTTATAGCCTTTTGTGCCTGTGAGTTGCCATCACTGCTAGTCCTCTAATCAACCAGTATCAACACATCATTTATATGACAACTTGGTTAAACAAAGCTCAGAGAGCAATATGTACTCTATTCTGTCTTCAATTGGGGGTGTTTTTGTCAAAGAATGAATACAGAATAATTGTAGAAAATTCTTACTCTAAAGTTTATCCCCATTATGGACTTACTTGTTTTCTCTAAGTCAGTGTGTCAGATCCAGAAGTCACTAGCTACTCTGATGAGATGGAATGGATCACTGACTGTTTAAGTGTCTGCGTCAGCAACGTCTACTATGACATCATAAAAGCAATGGGAGATGTAACGTGGCGAGGCGCCCTCTAGTGGTTTTGATAAGTTAACATGATACGGTTTTTGTCAAATATCTCGGAAACGGAAGCTCGTACAGCAAATTTATCTGCATAGGGGACTGCTAACTGTAGAATTTGATGAGGAATCGAATGAGCCCATCTGCGAGGCTCTACGACTTTCGATTCAAAAGTTATAGCCGTTTGAACCACATCATTTTCATATCTGTACGGTTTTTGTCCGATTTCAAGGACATTTGACACATCATTTTTCATATCTGTACGGTTTTTGTCAAATATCTCGGAAACGGAAGCTCGTACAGCAAATTTATCTGCATAGGGGACTGCTAACTGTAGAATTTGATGAGGAATCGAATGAGCCCATCTGCGAGGCTCTACGACTTTCGATTCAAAAGTTATAGCCGTTTGAGCCACATCATTTTTCATATCTGTTTGGTTTTTGTCAAATATCTCGGAAACGGAAGCTCGTACAGCAAATTTATCTGCAAAGGGGACTGCTAACTGTAGAATTTGATGAGGAATCGAATGAGCCCATCTGCGAGGCTCTACGACTTTCGATTCAAAAGTTATAGCCTTTTGAGCCTGTGAGTTGCCATCACTGCTAGTCCTCTAATCAACCAGTATCAACACATCATTTATATGACAACTTGGTTAAACAAAGCTCAGAGAGCAATATGTACTCTATTCTGTCTTCAATTGGGGGTGTTTTTGTCAAAGAATGAATACAGAATAATTGTAGAAAATTCTTACTCTAAAGTTTATCCCCATTATGGACTTACTTGTTTTCTCTAAGTCAGTGTGTCAGATCCAGAAGTCACTAGCTACTCTGATGAGATGGAATGGATCACTGACTGTTTAAGTGTCTGCGTCAGCAACGTCTACTATGACATCATAAAAGCAATGGGAGATGTAACGTGGCGAGGCGCCCTCTAGTGGTTTTGATAAGTTAACATGATACGGTTTTTGTCAAATATCTCGGAAACGGAAGCTCGTACAGCAAATTTATCTGCATAGGGGACTGCTAACTGTAGAATTTGATGAGGAATCGAATGAGCCCATCTGCGAGGCTCTACGACTTTCGATTCAAAAGTTATAGCCGTTTGAACCACATCATTTTCATATCTGTACGGTTTTTGTCCGATTTCAAGGACATTTGACACATCATTTTTCATATCTGTACGGTTTTTGTCAAATATCTCGGAAACGGAAGCTCGTACAGCAAATTTATCTGCATAGGGGACTGCTAACTGTAGAATTTGATGAGGAATCGAATGAGCCCATCTGCGTGGCTCTACGACTTTCGATTCAAAAGTTATAGCCGTTTGAGCCACATTATTTTTCATATCTGTACGGTTTTTGTCAAATATCTCGGAAACGGAAGCTCGTACAGCAAATTTATCTGCATAGGGGACTGCTAACTGTAGAATTTGATGAGGAATCGAATGAGCCCATCTGCGAGGCTCTACGACTTTCGATTCAAAAGTTATAGCCTTTTGAGCCTGTGAGTTGCCATCACTGCTAGTCCTCTAATCAACCAGTATCAACACATCATTTATATGACAACTTGGTTAAACAAAGCTCAGAGAGCAATATGTACTCTATTCTGTCTTCAATTGGGGGTGTTTTTGTCAAAGAATGAATACAGAATAATTGTAGAAAATTCTTACTCTAAAGTTTATCCCCATTATGGACTTACTTGTTTTCTCTAAGTCAGTGTGTCAGATCCAGAAGTCACTAGCTACTCTGATGAGATGGAATGGATCACTGACTGTTTAAGTGTCTGCGTCAGCAACGTCTACTATGACATCATAAAAGCAATGGGAGATGTAACGTGGCGAGGCGCCCTCTAGTGGTTTTGATAAGTTAACATGATACGGTTTTTGTCAAATATCTCGGAAACGGAAGCTCGTACAGCAAATTTATCTGCATAGGGGACTGCTAACTGTAGAATTTGATGAGGAATCGAATGAGCCCATCTGCGAGGCTCTACGACTTTCGATTCAAAAGTTATAGCCGTTTGAACCACATCATTTTCATATCTGTACGGTTTTTGTCCGATTTCAAGGACATTTGACACATCATTTTTCATATCTGTACGGTTTTTGTCAAATATCTCGGAAACGGAAGCTCGTACAGCAAATTTATCTGCATAGGGGACTGCTAACTGTAGAATTTGATGAGGAATCGAATGAGCCCATCTGCGTGGCTCTACGACTTTCGATTCAAAAGTTATAGCCGTTTGAGCCACATCATTTTTCATATCTGTACGGTTTTTGTCAAATATCTCGGAAACGGAAGCTCGTACAGCAAATTTATCTGCATAGGGGACTGCTAACTGTAGAATTTGATGAGGAATCGAATGAGCCCATCTGCGAGGCTCTACGACTTTCGATTCAAAAGTTATAGCCTTTTGAGCCTGTGAGTTGCCATCACTGCTAGTCCTCTAATCAACCAGTATCAACACATCATTTATATGACAACTTGGTTAAACAAAGCTCAGAGAGCAATATGTACTCTATTCTGTCTTCAATTGGGGGTGTTTTTGTCAAAGAATGAATACAGAATAATTGTAGAAAATTCTTACTCTAAAGTTTATCCCCATTATGGACTTACTTGTTTTCTCTAAGTCAGTGTGTCAGATCCAGAAGTCACTAGCTACTCTGATGAGATGGAATGGATCACTGACTGTTTAAGTGTCTGCGTCAGCAACGTCTACTATGACATCATAAAAGCAATGGGAGATGTAACGTGGCGAGGCGCCCTCTAGTGGTTTTGATAAGTTAACATGATACGGTTTTTGTCAAATATCTCGGAAACGGAAGCTCGTACAGCAAATTTATCTGCATAGGGGACTGCTAACTGTAGAATTTGATGAGGAATCGAATGAGCCCATCTGCGAGACTCTACGACTTTCGATTCAAAAGTTATAGCCGTTTGAACCACATCATTTGCATATCTGTACGTTTTTTGTCCGATTTCAAGGACATTTGACACATCATTTTTCATATCTGTACGGTTTTTGTCAAATATCTCGGAAACGGAAGCTCGTACAGCAAATTTATCTGCAAAGGGGACTGCTAACTGTAGAATTTGATGAGGAATCGAATGAGCCCATCTGCGAGGCTCTACGACTTTCGATTCAAAAGTTATAGCCGTTTGAGCCACATCATTTTTCATATCTGTTTGGTTTTTGTCAAATATCTCGAAAACGGAAGCTCGTACAGCAAATTTATCTGCATAGGGGACTGCTAACTGTAGAATTTGATGAGGAATCGAATGAGCCCATCTGCGAGGCTCTACGACTTTCGATTCAAAAGTTATAGCCGTTTGAACCACATCATTTTCATATCTGTACGGTTTTTGTCCGATTTCAAGGACATTTGACACATCATTTTTCATATCTGTACGGTTTTTGTCAAATATCTCGGAAACGGAAGCTCGTACAGCAAATTTATCTGCACAGGGGACTGCTAACTGTAGAATTTGATGAGGAATCGAATGAGCCCATCTGCGAGGCTCTACGACTTTCGATTCAAAAGTTATAGCCGTTTGAGCCACATCATTTTTCA
Source organism: Borostomias antarcticus (assembly GCF_949987555.1). Classification (NCBI taxonomy): domain Eukaryota; kingdom Metazoa; phylum Chordata; class Actinopteri; order Stomiiformes; family Stomiidae; genus Borostomias; species Borostomias antarcticus. Next base: position 235,951 of record NW_028176703.1, read on the forward strand.
TATCTGTTTGGTTTTTGTCAAATATCTCGGAAACGGAAGCTCGTACAGCAAATTTATCTGCAAAGGGGACTGCTAACTGTAGAATTTGATGAGGAATCGAATGAGCCCATCTGCGAGGCTCTACGACTTTCGATTCAAAAGTTATAGCCTTTTGAGCCTGTGAGTTGCCATCACTGCTAGTCCTCTAATCAACCAGTATCAACACATCATTTATATGACAACTTGGTTAAACAAAGCTCAGAGAGCAATATGTACTCTATTCTGTCTTCAATTGGGGGTGTTTTTGTCAAAGAATGAATACAGAATAATTGTAGAAAATTCTTACTCTAAAGTTTATCCCCATTATGGACTTACTTGTTTTCTCTAAGTCAGTGTGTCAGATCCAGAAGTCACTAGCTACTCTGATGAGATGGAATGGATCACTGACTGTTTAAGTGTCTGCGTCAGCAACGTCTACTATGACATCATAAAAGCAATGGGAGATGTAACGTGGCGAGGCGCCCTCTAGTGGTTTTGATAAGTTAACATGATACGGTTTTTGTCAAATATCTCGGAAACGGAAGCTCGTACAGCAAATTTATCTGCGTAGGGGACTGCTAACTGTAGTATTTGATGAGGAATCGAATGAGCCCATCTGCGAGGCTCTACGACTTTCGATTCAAAAGTTATAGCCGTTTGAACCACATCATTTGCATATCTGTACGTTTTTTGTCCGATTTCAAGGACATTTGACACATCATTTTTCATATCTGTACGGTTTTTGTCAAATATCTCGGAAACGGAAGCTCGTACAGCAAAATTTATCTGCATAGGGGACTGCTAACTGTAGAATTTGATGAGGAATCGAATGAGCCCATCTGCGAGGCTCTACGACTTTCGATTCAAAAGTTATAGCCGTTTGAACCACATCATTTTCATATCTGTACGGTTTTTGTCCGATTTCAAGGACATTTGACACATCATTTTTCATATCTGTACGGTTTTTGTCAAATATCTCGGAAACGGAAGCTCGTACAGCAAATTTATCTGCATAGGGGACTGCTAACTGTAGAATTTGATGAGGAATCGAATGAGCCCATCTGCGTGGCTCTACGACTTTCGATTCAAAAGTTATAGCCGTTTGAGCCACATAATTTTTCATATCTGTTTGGTTTTTGTCAAATATCTCGGAAACCGAAGCTCGTACAGCAAATTTACCTGCATAGGGGACTGCTAACTGTAGAATTTGACGAGGAATCGAATGAGCCCATCTGCGAGGCTCTACGACTTTCGATTCAAAAGTTATAGCCTTTTGAGCCTGTGAGTTGCCATCACTGCTAGTCCTCTAATCAACCAGTATCAACACATCATTTATATGACAACTTGGTTAAACAAAGCTCAGAGAGCAATATGTACTCTATTCTGTCTTCAATTGGGGGTGTTTTTGTCAAAGAATGAATACAGAATAATTGTACAAAAATTCTTACTCTAAAGTTTATCCCCATTATGGACTTACTTGTTTTCTCTAAGTCAGTGTGTCAGATCCAGAAGTCACTAGCTACTCTGATGAGATGGAATGGATCACTGACTGTTTAAGTGTCTGCGTCAGCAACGTCTACTATGACATCATAAAAGCAATGGGAGATGTAACGTGGCGAGGCGCCCTCTAGTGGTTTTGATAAGTTAACATGATACGGTTTTTGTCAAATATCTCGGAAACGGAAGCTCGTACAGCAAATGTATCTGCATAGGGGACTGCTAACTGTAGAATTTGATGAGGATTTGAATGAGCCCATCTGCGAGGCTCTACGACTTTCGATTCAAAAGTTATAGCCGTTTGAACCACATCATTTTCATATCTGTACGGTTTTTGTCCGATTTCAAGGACATTTGACACATCATTTTTCATATCTGTACGGTTTTTGTCAAATATCTCGGAAACGGAAGCTCGTACAGCAAATTTATCTGCGTAGGGGACTGCTAACTGTAGAATTTGATGAGGAATGGAATGAGCCCCTCTGCGAGGCTCTATGACTTTCGATTCAAAAGTTATAGCCGTTTGAACCACATCATTTTCATATCTGTACGGTTTTTGTCCGATTTCAAGGACATTTGACACATCATTTTTCATATCTGTACGGTTTTTGTCAAATATCTCGGAAACGGAAGCTCGTACAGCAAATTTATCTGCATAGGGGACTGCTAACTGTAGAATTTGATGAGGAATCGAATGAGCCCATCTGCGAGGCTCTACGACTTTCGATTCAAAAGTTATAGCCGTTTGAGCCACATCATTTTTCATATCTGTTTGGTTTTTGTCAAATATCTCGGAAACGGAAGCTCGTACAGCAAATTTATCTGCATAGGGGACTGCTAACTGTAGAATTTGATGAGGAATCGAATGAGCCCATCTGCGAGGCTCTACGACTTTCGATTCAAAAGTTATAGCCGTTTGAACCACATCATTTTCATATCTGTACGGTTTTTGTCCGATTTCAAGGACATTTGACACATCATTTTTCATATCTGTACGGTTTTTGTCAAATATCTCGGAAACGGAAGCTCGTACAGCAAATTTATCTGCATAGGGGACTGCTAACTGTAGAATTTGATGAGGAATCGAATGAGCCCCTCTGCGAGGCTCTACGACTTTCGATTCAAAAGTTATAGCCGTTTGAACCACATCATTTTCATATCTGTACGGTTTTTGTCCGATTTCAAGGACATTTGACACATCATTTTTCATATCTGTACGGTTTTTGTCAAATATCTCGGAAACGGAAGCTCGTACAGCAAATTTATCTGCATAGGGGACTGCTAACTGTAGAATTTGATGAGGAATCGAATGAGCCCATCTGCGAGGCTCTACGACTTTCGATTCAAAAGTTATAGCCGTTTGAGCCACATCATTTTTCATATCTGTTTGGTTTTTGTCAAATATCTCGGAAACGGAAGCTCGTACAGCAAATTTATCTGCAAAGGGGACTGCTAACTGTAGAATTTGATGAGGAATCGAATGAGCCCATCTGCGAGGCTCTACGACTTTCGATTCAAAAGTTATAGCCTTTTGAGCCTGTGAGTTGCCATCACTGCTAGTCCTCTAATCAACCAGTATCAACACATCATTTATATGACAACTTGGTTAAACAAAGCTCAGAGAGCAATATGTACTCTATTCTGTCTTCAATTGGGGGTGTTTTTGTCAAAGAATGAATACAGAATAATTGTAGAAAATTCTTACTCTAAAGTTTATCCCCATTATGGACTTACTTGTTTTCTCTAAGTCAGTGTGTCAGATCCAGAAGTCACTAGCTACTCTGATGAGATGGAATGGATCACTGACTGTTTAAGTGTCTGCGTCAGCAACGTCTACTATGACATCATAAAAGCAATGGGAGATGTAACGTGGCGAGGCGCCCTCTAGTGGTTTTGATAAGTTAACATGATACGGTTTTTGTCAAATATCTCGGAAACGGAAGCTCGTACAGCAAATTTATCTGCGTAGGGGACTGCTAACTGTAGTATTTGATGAGGAATCGAATGAGCCCATCTGCGAGGCTCTACGACTTTCGATTCAAAAGTTATAGCCGTTTGAACCACATCATTTGCATATCTGTACGTTTTTTGTCCGATTTCAAGGACATTTGACACATCATTTTTCATATCTGTACGGTTTTTGTCAAATATCTCGGAAACGGAAGCTCGTACAGCAAAATTTATCTGCATAGGGGACTGCTAACTGTAGAATTTGATGAGGAATCGAATGAGTCCATCTGCGAGGCTCTACGACTTTCGATTCAAAAGTTATAGCCGTTTGAACCACATCATTTTCATATCTGTACGGTTTTTGTCCGATTTCAAGGACATTTGACACATCATTTTTCATATCTGTACGGTTTTTGTCAAATATCTCGGAAACGGAAGCTCGTACAGCAAATTTATCTGCATAGGGGACTGCTAACTGTAGAATTTGATGAGGAATCGAATGAGCCCATCTGCGTGGCTCTACGACTTTCGATTCAAAAGTTATAGCCGTTTGAGCCACATCATTTTTCATATCTGTTTGGTTTTTGTCAAATATCTCGGAAACCGAAGCTCGTACAGCAAATTTACCTGCATAGGGGACTGCTAACTGTAGAATTTGACGAGGAATCGAATGAGCCCATCTGCGAGGCTCTACGACTTTCGATTCAAAAGTTATAGCCTTTTGAGCCTGTGAGTTGCCATCACTGCTAGTCCTCTAATCAACCAGTATCAACACATCATTTATATGACAACTTGGTTAAACAAAGCTCAGAGAGCAATATGTACTCTATTCTGTCTTCAATTGGGGGTGTTTTTGTCAAAGAATGAATACAGAATAATTGTAGAAAATTCTTACTCTAAAGTTTATCCCCATTATGGACTTACTTGTTTTCTCTAAGTCAGTGTGTCAGATCCAGAAGTCACTAGCTACTCTGATGAGATGGAATGGATCACTGACTGTTTAAGTGTCTGCGTCAGCAACGTCTACTATGACATCATAAAAGCAATGGGAGATGTAACGTGGCGAGGCGCCCTCTAGTGGTTTTGATAAGTTAACATGATACGGTTTTTGTCAAATATCTCGGAAACGGAAGCTCGTACAGCAAATGTATCTGCATAGGGGACTGCTAACTGTAGAATTTGATGAGGATTTGAATGAGCCCATCTGCGAGGCTCTACGACTTTCGATTCAAAAGTTATAGCCGTTTGAACCACATCATTTTCATATCTGTACGGTTTTTGTCCGATTTCAAGGACATTTGACACATCATTTTTCATATCTGTACGGTTTTTGTCAAATATCTCGGAAACGGAAGCTCGTACAGCAAATTTATCTGCGTAGGGGACTGCTAACTGTAGAATTTGATGAGGAATGGAATGAGCCCCTCTGCGAGGCTCTATGACTTTCGATTCAAAAGTTATAGCCGTTTGAACCACATCATTTTCATATCTGTACGGTTTTTGTCCGATTTCAAGGACATTTGACACATCATTTTTCATATCTGTACGGTTTTTGTCAAATATCTCGGAAACGGAAGCTCGTACAGCAAATTTATCTGCATAGGGGACTGCTAACTGTAGAATTTGATGAGGAATCGAATGAGCCCATCTGCGAGGCTCTACGACTTTCGATTCAAAAGTTATAGCCGTTTGAACCACATCATTTTCATATCTGTACGGTTTTTGTCCGATTTCAAGGACATTTGACACATCATTTTTCATATCTGTACGGTTTTTGTCAAATATCTCGGAAACGGAAGCTCGTACAGCAAATTTATCTGCATGGGGGACTGCTAACTGTAGAATTTGATGAGGAATCGAATGAGCCCCTCTGCGAGGCTCTACGACTTTCGATTCAAAAGTTATAGCCGTTTGAACCACATCATTTTCATATCTGTACGGTTTTTGTCCGATTTCAAGGACATTTGACACATCATTTTTCATATCTGTACGGTTTTTGTCAAATATCTCGGAAACGGAAGCTCGTACAGCAAATTTATCTGCATAGGGGACTGCTAACTGTAGAATTTGATGAGGAATCGAATGAGCCCATCTGCGAGGCTCTAAGACTTTCGATTCAAAAGTTATAGCCGTTTGAGCCACATCATTTTTCATATCTGTTTGGTTTTTGTCAAATATCTCGGAAACGGAAGCTCGTACAGCAAATTTATCTGCAAAGGGGACTGCTAACTGTAGAATTTGATGAGGAATCGAATGAGCCCATCTGCGAGGCTCTACGACTTTCGATTCAAAAGTTATAGCCTTTTGAGCCTGTGAGTTGCCATCACTGCTAGTCCTCTAATCAACCAGTATCAACACATCATTTATATGACAACTTGGTTAAACAAAGCTCAGAGAGCAATATGTACTCTATTCTGTCTTCAATTGGGGGTGTTTTTGTCAAAGAATGAATACAGAATAATTGTAGAAAATTCTTACTCTAAAGTTTATCCCCATTATGGACTTACTTGTTTTCTCTAAGTCAGTGTGTCAGATCCAGAAGTCACTAGCTACTCTGATGAGATGGAATGGATCACTGACTGTTTAAGTGTCTGCGTCAGCAACGTCTACTATGACATCATAAAAGCAATGGGAGATGTAACGTGGCGAGGCGCCCTCTAGTGGTTTTGATAAGTTAACATGATACGGTTTTTGTCAAATATCTCGGAAACGGAAGCTCGTACAGCAAATGTATCTGCATAGGGGACTGCTAACTGTAGAATTTGATGAGGATTTGAATGAGCCCATCTGCGAGGCTCTACGACTTTCGATTCAAAAGTTATAGCCGTTTGAACCACATCATTTTCATATCTGTACGGTTTTTGTCCGATTTCAAGGACATTTGACACATCATTTTTCATATCTGTACGTTTTTTGTCAAATATCTCGGAAACGGAAGCTCGTACAGCAAATTTATCTGCGTAGGGGACTGCTAACTGTAGAATTTGATGAGGAATGGAATGAGCCCCTCTGCGAGGCTCTATGACTTTCGATTCAAAAGTTATAGCCGTTTGAACCACATCATTTTCATATCTGTACGGTTTTTGTCCGATTTCAAGGACATTTGACACATCATTTTTCATATCTGTACGGTTTTTGTCAAATATCTCGGAAACGGAAGCTCGTACAGCAAATTTATCTGCATAGGGGACTGCTAACTGTAGAATTTGATGAGGAATCGAATGAGCCCATCTGCGAGGCTCTACGACTTTCGATTCAAAAGTTATAGCCGTTTGAGCCACATCATTTTTCATATCTGTTTGGTTTTTGTCAAATATCTCGGAAACGGAAGCTCGTACAGCAAATTTATCTGCATAGGGGACTGCTAACTGTAGAATTTGATGAGGAATCGAATGAGCCCATCTGCGAGGCTCTACGACTTTCGATTCAAAAGTTATAGCCGTTTGAACCACATCATTTTCATATCTGTACGGTTTTTGTCCGATTTCAAGGACATTTGACACATCATTTTTCATATCTGTACGGTTTTTGTCAAATATCTCGGAAACGGAAGCTCGTACAGCAAATTTATCTGCATAGGGGACTGCTAACTGTAGAATTTGATGAGGAATCGAATGAGCCCCTCTGCGAGGCTCTACGACTTTCGATTCAAAAGTTATAGCCGTTTGAACCACATCATTTTCATATCTGTACGGTTTTTGTCCGATTTCAAGGACATTTGACACATCATTTTTCATATCTGTACGGTTTTTGTCAAATATCTCGGAAACGGAAGCTCGTACAGCAAATTTATCTGCATAGGGGACTGCTAACTGTAGAATTTGATGAGGAATCGAATGAGCCCATCTGCGAGGCTCTAAGACTTTCGATTCAAAAGTTATAGCCGTTTGAGCCACATCATTTTTCATATCTGTTTGGTTTTTGTCAAATATCTCGGAAACGGAAGCTCGTACAGCAAATTTATCTGCAAAGGGGACTGCTAACTGTAGAATTTGATGAGGAATCGAATGAGCCCATCTGCGAGGCTCTACGACTTTCGATTCAAAAGTTATAGCCTTTTGAGCCTGTGAGTTGCCATCACTGCTAGTCCTCTAATCAACCAGTATCAACACATCATTTATATGACAACTTGGTTAAACAAAGCTCAGAGAGCAATATGTACTCTATTCTGTCTTCAATTGGGGGTGTTTTTGTCAAAGAATGAATACAGAATAATTGTAGAAAATTCTTACTCTAAAGTTTATCCCCATTATGGACTTACTTGTTTTCTCTAAGTCAGTGTGTCAGATCCAGAAGTCACTAGCTACTCTGATGAGATGGAATGGATCACTGACTGTTTAAGTGTCTGCGTCAGCAACGTCTACTATGACATCATAAAAGCAATGGGAGATGTAACGTGGCGAGGCGCCCTCTAGTGGTTTTGATAAGTTAACATGATACGGTTTTTGTCAAATATCTCGGAAACGGAAGCTCGTACAGCAAATGTATCTGCATAGGGGACTGCTAACTGTAGTATTTGATGAGGAATCGAATGAGCCCATCTGCGAGGCTCTACGACTTTCGATTCAAAAGTTATAGCCGTTTGAACCACATCATTTGCATATCTGTACGTTTTTTGTCCGATTTCAAGGACATTTGACACATCATTTTTCATATCTGTACGGTTTTTGTCAAATATCTCGGAAACGGAAGCTCGTACAGCAAAATTTATCTGCATAGGGGACTGCTAACTGTAGAATTTGATGAGGAATCGAATGAGCCCATCTGCGAGGCTCTACGACTTTCGATTCAAAAGTTATAGCCGTTTGAACCACATCATTTTCATATCTGTACGGTTTTTGTCCGATTTCAAGGACATTTGACACATCATTTTTCATATCTGTACGGTTTTTGTCAAATATCTCGGAAACGGAAGCTCGTACAGCAAATTTATCTGCATAGGGGACTGCTAACTGTAGAATTTGATGAGGAATCGAATGAGCCCATCTGCGTGGCTCTACGACTTTCGATTCAAAAGTTATAGCCGTTTGAGCCACATCATTTTTCATATCTGTTTGGTTTTTGTCAAATATCTCGGAAACCGAAGCTCGTACAGCAAATTTACCTGCATAGGGGACTGCTAACTGTAGAATTTGACGAGGAATCGAATGAGCCCATCTGCGAGGCTCTACGACTTTCGATTCAAAAGTTATAGCCTTTTGAGCCTGTGAGTTGCCATCACTGCTAGTCCTCTAATCAACCAGTATCAACACATCATTTATATGACAACTTGGTTAAACAAAGCTCAGAGAGCAATATGTACTCTATTCTGTCTTCAATTGGGGGTGTTTTTGTCAAAGAATGAATACAGAATAATTGTAGAAAATTCTTACTCTAAAGTTTATCCCCATTATGGACTTACTTGTTTTCTCTAAGTCAGTGTGTCAGATCCAGAAGTCACTAGCTACTCTGATGAGATGGAATGGATCACTGACTGTTTAAGTGTCTGCGTCAGCAACGTCTACTATGACATCATAAAAGCAATGGGAGATGTAACGTGGCGAGGCGCCCTCTAGTGGTTTTGATAAGTTAACATGATACGGTTTTTGTCAAATATCTCGGAAACGGAAGCTCGTACAGCAAATGTATCTGCATAGGGGACTGCTAACTGTAGAATTTGATGAGGATTTGAATGAGCCCATCTGCGAGGCTCTACGACTTTCGATTCAAAAGTTATAGCCGTTTGAACCACATCATTTTCATATCTGTACGGTTTTTGTCCGATTTCAAGGACATTTGACACATCATTTTTCATATCTGTACGGTTTTTGTCAAATATCTCGGAAACGGAAGCTCGTACAGCAAATTTATCTGCGTAGGGGACTGCTAACTGTAGAATTTGATGAGGAATGGAATGAGCCCCTCTGCGAGGCTCTATGACTTTCGATTCAAAAGTTATAGCCGTTTGAACCACATCATTTTCATATCTGTACGGTTTTTGTCCGATTTCAAGGACATTTGACACATCATTTTTCATATCTGTACGGTTTTTGTCAAATATCTCGGAAACGGAAGCTCGTACAGCAAATTTATCTGCATAGGGGACTGCTAACTGTAGAATTTGATGAGGAATCGAATGAGCCCATCTGCGAGGCTCTACGACTTTCGATTCAAAAGTTATAGCCGTTTGAGCCACATCATTTTTCATATCTGTTTGGTTTTTGTCAAATATCTCGGAAACGGAAGCTCGTACAGCAAATTTATCTGCATAGGGGACTGCTAACTGTAGAATTTGATGAGGAATCGAATGAGCCCATCTGCGAGGCTCTACGCCTTTCCATTCAAAAGTTATAGCCTTTTGAGCCTGTGAGTTGCCATCACTGCTAGTCCTCTAATCAACCAGTATCAACACATCATTTATATGACAACTTGGTTAAACAAAGCTCAGAGAGCAATATGTACTCTATTCTGTCTTCAATTGGGGGTGTTTTTGTCAAAGAATGAATACAGAATAATTGTAGAAAATTCTTACTCTAAAGTTTATCCCCATTATGGACTTACTTGTTTTCTCTAAGTCAGTGTGTCAGATCCAGAAGTCACTAGCTACTCTGATGAGATGGAATGGATCACTGACTGTTTAAGTGTCTGCGTCAGCAACGTCTACTATGACATCATAAAAGCAATGGGAGATGTAACGTGGCGAGGCGCCCTCTAGTGGTTTTGATAAGTTAACATGATACGGTTTTTGTCAAATATCTCGGAAACGGAAGCTCGTACAGCAAATGTATCTGCATAGGGGACTGCTAACTGTAGAATTTGATGAGGAATCGAATGAGCCCATCTGCGAGGCTCTACGACTTTCGATTCAAAAGTTATAGCCGTTTGAACCACATCATTTGCATATCTGTACGGTTTTTGTCCGATTTCAAGGACATTTGACACATCATTTTTCATATCTGTACGGTTTTTGTCAAATATCTCGGAAACGGAAGCTCGTACAGCAAATTTATCTGCATAGGGGACTGCTAACTGTAGAATTTGATGAGGAATCGAATGAGCCCATCTGCGAGGCTCTACGACTTTCGATTCAAAAGTTATAGCCGTTTGAACCACATCATTTTCATATCTGTACGGTTTTTGTCCGATTTCAAGGACATTTGACACATCATTTTTCATATCTGTACGGTTTTTGTCAAATATCTCGGAAACGGAAGCTCGTACAGCAAATTTATCTGCACAGGGGACTGCTAACTGTAGAATTTGATGAGGAATCGAATGAGCCCATCTGCGTGGCTCTACGACTTTCGATTCAAAAGTTATAGCCGTTTGAGCCACATCATTTTTCATATCTGTTTGGTTTTTGTCAAATATCTTGGAAACGGAAGCTCGTACAGCAAATTTATCTGCATGGGGGACTGCTAACTGTAGAATTTGATGAGGAATCGAATGAGCCCCTCTGCGAGGCTCTACGACTTTCGATTCAAAAGTTATAGCCGTTTGAACCACATCATTTTCATATCTGTACGGTTTTTGTCCGATTTCAAGGACATTTGACACATCATTTTTCATATCTGTACGGTTTTTGTCAAATATCTCGGAAACGAAAGCTCGTACAGCAAATTTATCTGCATAGGGGACTGCTAACTGTAGAATTTGATGAGGAATCGAATGAGCCCATCTGCGTGGCTCTACGACTTTCGATTCAAAAGTTATTGCCGTTTGAACCACATCATTTTCATATCTGTACGGTTTTTGTCAAATATCTCGGAAACGGAAGCTCGTACAGCAAATTTATCTGCATAGGGGACTGCTAACTGTAGAATTTGATGAGGAATCGAATGAGCCCATCTGCGAGGCTCTACGACTTTCGATTCAAAAGTTATAGCCTTTTGAGCCTGTGAGTTGCCATCACTGCTAGTCCTCTAATCAACCAGTATCAACACATCATTTATATGACAACTTGGTTAAACAAAGCTCAGAGAGCAATATGTACTCTATTCTGTCTTCAATTGGGGGTGTTTTTGTCAAAGAATGAATACAGAATAATTGTAGAAAATTCTTACTCTAAAGTTTATCCCCATTATGGACTTACTTGTTTTCTCTAAGTCAGTGTGTCAGATCCAGAAGTCACTAGCTACTCTGATGAGATGGAATGGATCACTGACTGTTTAAGTGTCTGCGTCAGCAACGTCTACTATGACATCATAAAAGCAATGGGAGATGTAACGTGGCGAGGCGCCCTCTAGTGGTTTTGATAAGTTAACATGATACGGTTTTTGTCAAATATCTCGGAAACGGAAGCTCGTACAGCAAATTTATCTGCATAGGGGACTGCTAACTGTAGAATTTGATGAGGAATCGAATGAGCCCATCTGCGAGGCTCTACGACTTTCGATTCAAAAGTTATAGCCGTTTGAACCACATCATTTTCATATCTGTACGGTTTTTGTCCGATTTCAAGGACATTTGACACATCATTTTTCATATCTGTACGGTTTTTGTCAAATATCTCGGAAACGGAAGCTCGTACAGCAAATTTATCTGCATAGGGGACTGCTAACTGTAGAATTTGATGAGGAATCGAATGAGCCCATCTGCGAGGCTCTACGACTTTCGATTCAAAAGTTATAGCCTTTTGAGCCTGTGAGTTGCCATCACTGCTAGTCCTCTAATCAACCAGTATCAACACATCATTTATATGACAACTTGGTTAAACAAAGCTCAGAGAGCAATATGTACTCTATTCTGTCTTCAATTGGGGGTGTTTTTGTCAAAGAATGAATACAGAATAATTGTAGAAAATTCTTACTCTAAAGTTTATCCCCATTATGGACTTACTTGTTTTCTCTAAGTCAGTGTGTCAGATCCAGAAGTCACTAGCTACTCTGATGAGGTGGAATGGATCACTGACTGTTTAAGTGTCTGCGTCAGCAACGTCTACTATGACATCATAAAAGCAATGGGAGATGTAACGTGGCGAGGCGCCCTCTAGTGGTTTTGATAAGTTAACATGATACGGTTTTTGTCAAATATCTCGGAAACGGAAGCTCGTACAGCAAATTTATCTGCATAGGGGACTGCTAACTGTAGAATTTGATGAGGAATCGAATGAGCCCATCTGCGAGGCTCTACGACTTTCGATTCAAAAGTTATAGCCGTTTGAACCACATCATTTTCATATCTGTACGGTTTTTGTCCGATTTCAAGGACATTTGACACATCATTTTTCATATCTGTACGGTTTTTGTCAAATATCTCGGAAACGGAAGCTCGTACAGCAAATTTATCTGCATAGGGGACTGCTAACTGTAGAATTTGATGAGGAATCGAATGAGCCCATCTGCGTGGCTCTACGACTTTCGATTCAAAAGTTATAGCCGTTTGAGCCACATCATTTTTCATATCTGTTTGGTTTTTGTCAAATATCTCGGAAACCGAAGCTCGTACAGCAAATTAACCTGCATAGGGGACTGCTAACTGTAGAATTTGACGAGGAATCGAATGAGCCCATCTGCGAGGCTCTACGACTTTCGATTCAAAAGTTATAGCCTTTTGAGCCTGTGAGTTGCCATCACTGCTAGTCCTCTAATCAACCAGTATCAACACATCATTTATATGACAACTTGGTTAAACAAAGCTCAGAGAGCAATATGTACTCTATTCTGTCTTCAATTGGGGGTGTTTTTGTCAAAGAATGAATACAGAATAATTGTAGAAAATTCTTACTCTAAAGTTTATCCCCAATATGGACTTACTTGTTTTCTCTAAGTCAGTGTGTCAGATCCAGAAGTCACTAGCTACTCTGATGAGGTGGAATGGATCACTGACTGTTTAAGTGTCTGCGTCAGCAACGTCTACTATGACATCATAAAAGCAATGGGAGATGTAACGTGGCGAGGCGACCTCTAGTGGTTTTGATAAGTTAACATGATACGGTTTTTGTCAAATATCTCGGAAACGGAAGCTCGTACAGCAAATGTATCTGCGTAGGGGACTGCTAACTGTAGAATTTGATGAGGAATCGAATGAGCCCATCTGCGAGGCTCTACGACTTTCGATTCAAAAGTTATAGCCGTTTGAACCACATCATTTTCATATCTGTACGGTTTTTGTCCGATTTCAAGGACATTTGACACATCATTTTTCATATCTGTACGGTTTTTGTCAAATATCTCGGAAACGGAAGCTCGTACAGCAAATTTATCTGCGTAGGGGACTGCTAACTGTAGAATTTGATGAGGAATGGAATGAGCCCCTCTGCGAGGCTCTATGACTTTCGATTCAAAAGTTATAGCCGTTTGAACCACATCATTTTCATATCTGTACGGTTTTTGTCCGATTTCAAGGACATTTGACACATCATTTTTCATATCTGTACGGTTTTTGTCAAATATCTCGGAAACGGAAGCTCGTACAGCAAATTTATCTGCATAGGGGACTGCTAACTGTAGAATTTGATGAGGAATCGAATGAGCCCATCTGCGAGGCTCTACGACTTTCGATTCAAAAGTTATAGCCGTTTGAACCACATCATTTTCATATCTGTACGGTTTTTGTCCGATTTCAAGGACATTTGACACATCATTTTTCATATCTGTACGGTTTTTGTCAAATATCTCGGAAACGGAAGCTCGTACAGCAAATTTATCTGCATAGGGGACTGCTAACTGTAGAATTTGATGAGGAATCGAATGAGCCCATCTGCGTGGCTCTACGACTTTCGATTCAAAAGTTATAGCCGTTTGAGCCACATCATTTTTCATATCTGTTTGGTTTTTGTCAAATATCTCGGAAACCGAAGCTCGTACAGCAAATTAACCTGCATAGGGAACTGCTAACTGTAGAATTTGACGAGGAATCGAATGAGCCCATCTGCGAGGCTCTACGACTTTCGATTCAAAAGTTATAGCCTTTTGAGCCTGTGAGTTGCCATCACTGCTAGTCCTCTAATCAACCAGTATCAACACATCATTTATATGACAACTTGGTTAAACAAAGCTCAGAGAGCAATATGTACTCTATTCTGTCTTCAATTGGGGGTGTTTTTGTCAAAGAATGAATACAGAATAATTGTAGAAAATTCTTACTCTAAAGTTTATCCCCAATATGGACTTACTTGTTTTCTCTAAGTCAGTGTGTCAGATCCAGAAGTCACTAGCTACTCTGATGAGGTGGAATGGATCACTGACTGTTTAAGTGTCTGCGTCAGCAACGTCTACTATGACATCATAAAAGCAATGGGAGATGTAACGTGGCGAGGCGACCTCTAGTGGTTTTGATAAGTTAACATGATACGGTTTTTGTCAAATATCTCGGAAACGGAAGCTCGTACAGCAAATGTATCTGCATAGGGGACTGCTAACTGTAGAATTTGATGAGGAATCGAATGAGCCCATCTGCGAGGCTCTACGACTTTCGATTCAAAAGTTATAGCCGTTTGAACCACATCATTTTCATATCTGTACGGTTTTTGTCCAATTTCAAGGACATTTGACACATCATTTTTCATATCTGTACGGTTTTTGTCAAATATCTCGGAAACGGAAGCTCGTACAGCAAATTTATCTGCGTAGGGGACTGCTAACTGTAGAATTTGATGAGGAATGGAATGAGCCCCTCTGCGAGGCTCTATGACTTTCGATTCAAAAGTTATAGCCGTTTGAACCACATCATTTTCATATCTGTACGGTTTTTGTCCGATTTCAAGGACATTTGACACATCATTTTTCATATCTGTACGGTTTTTGTCAAATATCTCGGAAACGGAAGCTCGTACAGCAAATTTATCTGCATAGGGGACTGCTAACTGTAGAATTTGATGAGGAATCGAATGAGCCCATCGGCGAGGCTCTACGACTTTCGATTCAAAAGTTATAGCCGTTTGAGCCACATCATTTTTCATATCTGTTTGGTTTTTGTCAAATATCTCGGAAACGGAAGCTCGTACAGCAAATTTATCTGCATAGGGGACTGCTAACTGTAGAATTTGATGAGGAATCGAATGAGCCCATCTGCGAGGCTCTACGCCTTTCGATTCAAAAGTTATAGCCTTTTGAGCCTGTGAGTTGCCATCACTGCTAGTCCTCTAATCAACCAGTATCAACACATCATTTATATGACAACTTGGTTAAACAAAGCTCAGAGAGCAATATGTACTCTATTCTGTCTTCAATTGGGGGTGTTTTTGTCAAAGAATGAATACAGAATAATTGTAGAAAATTCTTACTCTAAAGTTTATCCCCATTATGGACTTACTTGTTTTCTCTAAGTCAGTGTGTCAGATCCAGAAGTCACTAGCTACTCTGATGAGATGGAATGGATCACTGACTGTTTAAGTGTCTGCGTCAGCAACGTCTACTATGACATCATAAAAGCAATGGGAGATGTAACGTGGCGAGGCGCCCTCTAGTGGTTTTGATAAGTTAACATGATACGGTTTTTGTCAAATATCTCGGAAACGGAAGCTCGTACAGCAAATGTATCTGCATAGGGGACTGCTAACTGTAGAATTTGATGAGGAATCGAATGAGCCCATCTGCGAGGCTCTACGACTTTCGATTCAAAAGTTATAGCCGTTTGAACCACATCATTTGCATATCTGTACGGTTTTTGTCCGATTTCAAGGACATTTGACACATCATTTTTCATATCTGTACGGTTTTTGTCAAATATCTCGGAAACGGAAGCTCGTACAGCAAATTTATCTGCATAGGGGACTGCTAACTGTAGAATTTGATGAGGAATCGAATGAGCCCATCTGCGAGGCTCTACGACTTTCGATTCAAAAGTTATAGCCGTTTGAACCACATCATTTTCATATCTGTACGGTTTTTGTCCGATTTCAAGGACATTTGACACATCATTTTTCATATCTGTACGGTTTTTGTCAAATATCTCGGAAATGGAAGCTCGTACAGCAAATTTATCTGCACGGGGGACTGCTAACTGTAGAATTTGATGAGGAATCGAATGAGCCCATCTGCGTGGCTCTACGACTTTCGATTCAAAAGTTATAGCCGTTTGAGCCACATCATTTTTCATATCTGTTTGGTTTTTGTCAAATATCTCGGAAACGGAAGCTCGTACAGCAAATTTATCTGCACGGGGGACTGCTAACTGTAGAATTTGATGAGGAATCGAATGAGCCCCTCTGCGAGGCTCTACGACTTTCGATTCAAAAGTTATAGCCGTTTGAACCACATCATTTTCATATCTGTACGGTTTTTGTCCGATTTCAAGGACATTTGACACATCATTTTTCATATGTGTACGGTTTTTGTCAAATATCTCGGAAACGGAAGCTCGTACAGCAAATTTATCTGCATAGGGGACTGCTAACTGTAGAATTTGATGAGGAATCGAATGAGCCCATCTGCGTGGCTCTACGACTTTCGATTCAAAAGTTATAGCCGTTTGAGCCACATCATTTTTCATATCTGTACGGTTTTTGTCAAATATCTCGGAAACGGAAGCTCGTACAGCAAATTTATCTGCGTAGGGGACTGCTAACTGTAGAATTTGATGAGGAATCGAATGAGCCCATCTGCGAGGCTCTACGACTTTCGATTCAAAAGTTATAGCCTTTTGAGCCTGTGAGTTGCCATCACTGCTAGTCCTCTAATCAACCAGTATCAACACATCATTTATATGACAACTTGGTTAAACAAAGCTCAGAGAGCAATATGTACTCTATTCTGTCTTCAATTGGGGGTGTTTTTGTCAAAGAATGAATACAGAATAATTGTAGAAAATTCTTACTCTAAAGTTTATCCCCATTATGGACTTACTTGTTTTCTCTAAGTCAGTGTGTCAGATCCAGAAGTCACTAGCTACTCTGATGAGATGGAATGGATCACTGACTGTTTAAGTGTCTGCGTCAGCAACGTCTACTATGACATCATAAAAGCAATGGGAGATGTAACGTGGCGAGGCGCCCTCTAGTGGTTTTGATAAGTTAACATGATACGGTTTTTGTCAAATATCTCGGAAACGGAAGCTCGTACAGCAAATGTATCTGCATAGGGGACTGCTAACTGTAGAATTTGATGAGGAATCGAATGAGCCCATCTGCGAGACTCTACGACTTTCGATTCAAAAGTTATAGCCGTTTGAACCACATCATTTGCATATCTGTACGTTTTTTGTCCGATTTCAAGGACATTTGACACATCATTTTTCATATCTGTACGGTTTTTGTCAAATATCTCGGAAACGGAAGCTCGTACAGCAAATTTATCTGCATAGGGGACTGCTAACTGTAGAATTTGATGAGGAATCGAATGAGCCCATCTGCGAGGCTCTACGACTTTCGATTCAAAAGTTATAGCCGTTTGAGCCACATCATTTTTCATATCTGTTTGGTTTTTGTCAAATATCTCGAAAACCGAAGCTCGTACAGCAAATTTACCTGCATAGGGGACTGCTAACTGTAGAATTTGATGAGGAATCGAATGAGCCCATCTGCGAGGCTCTACGACTTTCGATTCAAAAGTTATAGCCGTTTGAACCACATCATTTTCATATCTGTACGGTTTTTGTCCGATTTCAAGGACATTTGACACATCATTTTTCATATCTGTACGGTTTTTGTCAAATATCTCGGAAACGGAAGCTCGTACAGCAAATTTATCTGCGTAGGGGACTGCTAACTGTAGAATTTGATGAGGAATGGAATGAGCCCCTCTGCGAGGCTCTATGACTTTCGATTCAAAAGTTATAGCCGTTTGAACCACATCATTTTCATATGTGACCGCCGTTGGTAATTTGGTCCTCAACTAGGCATTTTCATTTTTCAGTTTTTTACAGATTATGAAAGTGCAGATTGTAAGCTTTCAAATGAGGTCTCATACATTGAAATCTGAACATATTTGAAGAAGATATGCTTATTTGAATGCTAGTACTGCCAAATCAACTTAGCTGAGAAATCTCCCTCCAAAGTTCTCCAACATTTCACACCTCTGACTGCCAGGTAATGGGCGTGAACAATAGCCTGGTAACCGCACCCCCAGCCACTCCCCCACTGGACGATCTGTCATTATCTGTCAGAGTGGCTGTCAACTTGGGGTATTACCTGAGAGGCTGCCAAGTGAGGTGCTCTCTCACTGATGACCCCACACTCTTTGAGTCAGTATTAATCTTGTGTTGTGAATGCAGTTAAGAACAATATGAGATGAAGTTCAAATTTAACGTTCTTTATTGTCACATACATGATATAAAGTACAAGCATAAGTAGTTGAGTGTACAAAAAAAGGCAACAGTCTAAGTGTTAAAGTGTACAGTCAGTTGTCTGTTTTAGAGACAAGGTGCATAGTGTTCATTGTGATCAAGTGTACAACAAAGTAATAACAGTCCCCAGCTCAATACTCAAGGTAATAACAACAGTACTCAGCTCAGTATTCAATATTCTAACAATGCAGTCTGTGCAAGTGTGGGCAAGTCTGTGCAAGAGAACAAGCAACGCTTCAGTATACAAACAGGAAAACAGGAAAGGCTGTGGCCTTTCTCCTGCAGTGCTGTCCGTCCTGATGATCTGCAGTGAATCTACAAGCGGACAGTCTTGTTCTGAGCTGCTGTGGAGTTTGGCGGGGGACATGTGACGTCTCGTCCCTCATCAGAACAGAACTCTCTGATCTTGTCAAAGAGATACGTCTGTCTGGCCATGTCCAGTCCGGGTGGGGCTTGCACAAGAAGACCTTCTCTGGGGGGCAGGACATCAGGCTTGCGCCGGTGCCGGTGCATCACAGTGTTCTCTGGCCACAACCATGCCAGGTCTCTCAGCATCAAAACTGCAATAGAATAGAAGGAGGAAAATACATTAAACTATTGCCCACAGTACTGGCACTCCATATAGATAAAATAGTACAAGAATGTGTTGATTAAATAGACTAGCTAATGCATGATAGGATGAACGTATTCTCACCTGTTGTGCAAAATCAAAGCTGTAGTGCAGTGATCTTCTTGCTGGCTGGTATGAAGGGAGAGCTGCAATTCCTTACAAGCTGGAGCTGGTTTTTGCTCATCCTGTAAACAAAACAAAGAAAAAGGTGTCAGACTACCATAGCTCTCATGCTCTCTCATTCTGTTTCTCTCTATAATATAGCTACCTAGCTAGATATTAGCTCCCACGCTGGCTAGTGTAGGAACAAAGGGCTAGCTCAGCTAACTAGCCATGTCCCTGTGCTAGGTAGCTGGCTAGTTTAGGAACAAAGGGCTAGCTCAGCTAACTAGCATGTTAGCTAACGTTAGCTAGCTAGCCTTTGTTAGTTAGTGCTAGTGCCTGTTATGCTAGCTAGACTTAGTCACTTGTTTAGAAAGGAGCTTCTGCTAAACGACTAACGTTAATGTAATGTAAACAGCACAGATAGTATAAAGATCAGCTTACCCCAAAGCAAAGCAGAATGCTTGGCGGTGGTGTGAATCTGGTACCTCGTTCGCGTTCGCTTGGTAGCAGCATGCTTTGCTGATACAGTCATCTCTGTATCACAGGTCATCAAGAATAAAACTCCGTGTACGAACGAGTCCTGCTCTGCTGGAGTTTTAGCTGCTCTTCAAACTCTTTCCATGTCCTGGATGCCATCCCCGTCTTCTCTTTAGCAAAAGCTGTAGCATCCATGGTTAAACTTGGGACTGAATGCCGGCGTGTTGTTTGGGGAAGGGTGGGGGCGGAGAACCCGGAAGCAATAGCCAATGAAACCAAATCATGCTAATCGATCTGCCCGCCCCCAAGCCCGGCTCGAAATCAGCTAAAAACGAGCTTAGTTTGCAGACTAATTAAACGTATTTCGTGAACCTAAAACTGTTGTCTGTTATAGTAAGTAGGTTCTTCACAACTTCAACTTTGGTAATACACAAAAAAACAAAAAACGAAAAAAAACGTTTTTTTATGTATTTTGCCCTCTAGCGCATTTCGGGGTTTGCCGAGTTGCGGACCAAATCACCAGCCGCTGTCACATATCTGTACGGTTTTTGTCCGATTTCAAGGACATTTGACACATCATTTTTCATATCTGTACGGTTTTTGTCAAATATCTCGGAAACGGAAGCTCGTACAGCAAATGTATCTGCACAGGGGACTGCTAACTGTAGAATTTGATGAGGAATCGAATGAGCCCATCTGCGAGGCTCTACGACTTTCGATTCAAAAGTTATAGCCGTTTGAGCCACATCATTTTTCATATCTGTTTGGTTTTTGTCAAATATCTCGGAAACGGAAGCTCGTACAGCAAATTTATCTGCATAGGGGACTGCTAACTGTAGAATTTGATGAGGAATCGAATGAGCCCATCTGCGAGGCTCTACGACTTTCGATTCAAAAGTTATAGCCTTTTGAGCCTGTGAGTTGCCATCACTGCTAGTCCTCTAATCAACCAGTATCAACACATCATTTATATGACAACTTGGTTAAACAAAGCTCAGAGAGCAATATGTACTCTATTCTGTCTTCAATTGGGGGTGTTTTTGTCAAAGAATGAATACAGAATAATTGTAGAAAATTCTTACTCTAAAGTTTATCCCCATTATGGACTTACTTGTTTTCTCTAAGTCAGTGTGTCAGATCCAGAAGTCACTAGCTACTCTGATGAGGTGGAATGGATCACTGACTGTTTAAGTGTCTGTGTCAGCAACGTCTACTATGACATCATAAAAGCAATGGGAGATGTAACGTGGCGAGGCGCCCTCTAGTGGTTTTGATAAGTTAACATGATACGGTTTTTGTCAAATATCTCGGAAACGGAAGCTCGTACAGCAAATGTATCTGCATAGGGGACTGCTAACTGTAGAATTTGATGAGGAATCGAATGAGCCCATCTGCGAGGCTCTACGACTTTCGATTCAAAAGTTATAGCCGTTTGAACCACATCATTTGCATATCTGTACGGTTTTTGTCCGATTTCAAGGACATTTGACACATCATTTTTCATATCTGTACGGTTTTTGTCAAATATCTCGGAAACGGAAGCTCGTACAGCAAATTTATCTGCATAGGGGACTGCTAACTGTAGAATTTGATGAGGAATCGAATGAGCCCCTCTGCGAGGCTCTACGACTTTCGATTCAAAAGTTATAGCCGTTTGAACCACATCATTTTCATATCTGTACGGTTTTTGTCCGATTTCAAGGACATTTGACACATCATTTTTCATATCTGTACGGTTTTTGTCAAATATCTCGGAAACGAAAGCTCGTACAGCAAATTTATCTGCATAGGGGACTGCTAACTGTAGAATTTGATGAGGAATCGAATGAGCCCATCTGCGTGGCTCTACGACTTTCGATTCAAAAGTTATTGCCGTTTGAACCACATCATTTTCATATCTGTACGGTTTTTGTCAAATATCTCGGAAACGGAAGCTCGTACAGCAAATTTATCTGCATAGGGGACTGCTAACTGTAGAATTTGATGAGGAATCGAATGAGCCCATCTGTGAGGCTCTACGACTTTCGATTCAAAAGTTATAGCCTTTTGAGCCTGTGAGTTGCCATCACTGCTAGTCCTCTAATCAACCAGTATCAACACATCATTTATATGACAACTTGGTTAAACAAAGCTCAGAGAGCAATATGTACTCTATTCTGTCTTCAATTGGGGGTGTTTTTGTCAAAGAATGAATACAGAATAATTGTAGAAAATTCTTACTCTAAAGTTTATCCCCATTATGGACTTACTTGTTTTCTCTAAGTCAGTGTGTCAGATCCAGAAGTCACTAGCTACTCTGATGAGATGGAATGGATCACTGACTGTTTAAGTGTCTGCGTCAGCAACGTCTACTATGACATCATAAAAGCAATGGGAGATGTAACGTGGCGAGGCGCCCTCTAGTGGTTTTGATAAGTTAACATGATACGGTTTTTGTCAAATATCTCGGAAACGGAAGCTCATACAGCAAATTTATCTGCATAGGGGACTGCTAACTGTAGAATTTGATGAGGAATCGAATGAGCCCATCTGCGAGGCTCTACGACTTTCGATTCAAAAGTTATAGCCGTTTGAACCACATCATTTTCATATCTGTACGGTTTTTGTCCGATTTCAAGGACATTTGACACATCATTTTTCATATCTGTACGGTTTTTGTCAAATATCTCGGAAACGGAAGCTCGTACAGCAAATTTATCTGCATAGGGGACTGCTAACTGTAGAATTTGATGAGGAATCGAATGAGCCCATCTGCGTGGCTCTACGACTTTCGATTCAAAAGTTATAGCCGTTTGAGCCACATCATTTTTCATATCTGTTTGGTTTTTGTCAAATATCTCGGAAACCGAAGCTCGTACAGCAAATTTATCTGCATAGGGACTGCTAACTGTAGAATTTGATGAGGAATCGAATGAGCCCATCTGCGAGGGTCTACGACTTTCGATTCAAAAGTTATAGCCGTTTGAACCACATCATTTTCATATCTGTACGGTTTTTGTCCGATTTCAAGGACATTTGACACATCATTTTTCATATCTGTACGGTTTTTGTCAAATATCTCGGAAACGGAAGCTCGTACAGCAAATTTACCTGCATAGGGGACTGCTAACTGTAGAATTTGATGAGGAATCGAATGAGCCCATCTGCGAGGCTCTACGACTTTCGATTCAAAAGTTATAGCCTTTTGAGCCTGTGAGTTGCCATCACTGCTAGTCCTCTAATCAACCAGTATCAACACATCATTTATATGACAACTTGGTTAACACTAGAATAGCTGAGGGTGGGTCAAGGTGACCCATGCAACTACATTAAAAAATAATTCTCTGCAACCGTTCAAGTTACAGCGCCCTGCTTTCATGACTTTTCCTAGATATGTGCGTTTTACGTGTCAGTGTTTTTGAAACTTCGAAATCCCACCAGGAAAAGGTAGTTTGGTCATTTTTTTAGTGTATTCTGGCTAAAAGCCGGTCAGCCATCTTTTTTTACCTGACCTGAAGGCTGCAATGCTACTTTCTCCCAGCAGATGTCGCCTAGGTTCATCAATATGTTTTTTTTTTATAGGAATCAAGGTTGAATGAATAATCCATCCTTACATATGGATATAAGAATGTGCACAGCAATAATATTTTTGTGGTAGACTATATGTGATTTCAACAATGAATGCAAAAGGTTAAACTCACACAATGGCTCATTTAGATAAAACTATGTTTAATCTCAAAACGTATGCTATCAGCTCAACACAGGTCAAATGTCTTCAAACGAATAGCACTCAATAGTCTATGATGCAAATGTTGAATTTTGAAATGCTGTGAATGTCTTGAAAACACAGCCTTATGTTTATGGATGTGAATGCTTATGTAGGCTATTGAATGAATGCAAAATTACTAGGGGTGCAGGCTATTCAACCCTCTAGACCGTTTGCATTGGTTCAGGGAATAATATGTTACAATGTTGCACTTGGCACTTGGATTGTTTTTGTTCAACTGGCAATCTGGACAAAGCAAATATATAATATAACTGGGAGTATAATATAATTATAATTATATAGGAGCATTGGTGTGAGTAAAAAGAACTGTGCTTTATCCCTCTGGAGTCTGCGCCCGCGGTGGCGTCGTACGTTTTTATAGATTTTTCCGCCATATCAACACGCACAGAAATCATATACATAATTTTACACCGTTGTTTTGTGTATAAGACGTCTGTTTCGTGTCTTGAGATTTACAGCGTTTATGATTGGTTCCTGAAGGCCTACGCCGCCTTCTCTGAATCTCCATTGGTTGGCGCTTTCCCCATGGATTCAGCTGTCTATCAGTCTCAGACATAATAAACCAATGACCATCCACATTATACACCACTTTCTATCAAGAGAGCCCCCCATTGGATAAAACTGTGCCATGTGGTTTGCAAACAACTAGGGAGGATGTTTTGAATCCGGCTGGGCTAACGTTACCTGAATTAACTTAGGCTACCGGAGAAGATAAAATGAGCAAACAAACACAAAAACAGGAGATGTGTTGAGGTTTTAGAGGCTGTATTTGAGTCCAGCTCATCAGAAGAGGAGCTTGGGGGATTTAGAGACGTGACAACAATTTGGATCTCGTCGATGATGTAAGTTTGGCTAGCTTCGCTAATATTAGCCCATTCTTACCCGTAATGTTGACGTTACTGTAATGTTGCCGACTGCTTATGTTAGCTAGCACTGTTTATTTTAGCACTGTATGTTAGCTAGCTCTGTGTGTTTATGTTTTATGCTTAGCCACTGTTTATGCACACAAAATGATCAATCCTACTGTAAGTTACCTCATGAACTTATCAAGAATAAATATCCGCTCATTATATTTGTGCGTAAAGGGAGTAACTTAGGGTGGTTTCACACATAAGCTGTGTTCGGAATCGCTCCCTCGTTCAGCCCAAAATGGCTGACGCCCTATATAGTTCAATATAGTGAATAGGGAGCGATTCCGAACACAGTTTGTGCGCACCAAACGAGCTTTGGGCCCGAGAGCGCTCTGTATGGGCCTGTGTGAACACAACAATCGCAGACAAGTGTGCACTAAAACAGCCGCTCCGAGACCCTCCTGAAGAGGTGTTTTCGGAGCGGTCACAACCGATTTCTAGGAAGCTCCAGTTGTGTGAAACCGGGCGTTCTCGGACGGACGCAACATGTTTGACCTAAAAAAAGACCCGTAGTCAGATGCGCTGTGCATTGTGGGGCGCACTGTTTGTTTACTCTCCAGTGGAGTGCGAGCTAGCTAGCGAGCTAGGTAGCGAGCTAGCGCAAAGGTGATGAGGGACTGAATAACTGAAATATTATAACTGAAATAACCGAAATAAGAGGACAATATACATGAATAAGCACTAGTGCTATGAGCAACAGGCGTTGTAACATCTCCATGTTTACTTCATCTCCAACGTTAGCAGCATACCTAGGCTAGTGCTTAGGCTAGTGCTAAAATTACTCTGTCGCCATGAGTGTTATACATTCTGCTTTTTGTGGTAATTGTAACGTTGAGTTGGCAACTTTGAAACATTTCAGTTGTGACCGTTTCTTGAACTTTTGTGAGGCGTTGTGGAGGGCCTTTGTTCGTTGGCCACCATTAGGCTGCCTGACGCAAATTCATCTCGGCTAACGTTAGCTAGCTACAGTTTTGTCAATGTAATCGTCGTCTGATTGGCTATAAGCCAATCTTTAATCATTTTGAGAGAGAACAGAATAGCTAACTGTCCCAAATGCTCTGGCAACGTCTGTGAAAGTTCCCATGTTCATTTGGTCAATGAGTAGGCTGTGCTAGGTAGGCAGTTGGCACTACTAGCTAGCTAAGCTATTATTGCTAAAATTAGCCATCTTATTAGATTCTGCAAAACTTCAGATGTCTATCACAGGCTGGACAGTCATATCAATGTCTCTTCTGTGTGCAGTATTTCTGTCTCTTTCACTTGGTTAATTGTCCTGTCTCTCCCTCCAGCCCAGGTGGCCTATGGGCTCTGGCACATCCAAACTGGAAGGTGCCAGAAACTGGGAAAAACTTGAGGTGATGATGCAGGCGAAGGGCGAGAGGAGACATGAGGACCAGTACAGAGAACAGGTATGGAGACCAGAGTAGAACCAGGATGTTACTGTTATACTAGCACAGAACAGTGAAGATTAGCACAGACCAGCATATTCATGGGTTTCAAATGTAGTCCTAGACCTGCCATATTGGGGACCAACACAGGTGTTTCAATTTATCTTATGCAGTAGAACTAATTCATTAATTTGAAACACCTGTGTTGGTCCGGCAGGTCTAGGACTACATTTGAAACCCATGAATACGTGCAGACCAGGTACTCTATAGCCGGGCACTTGGTCTAGACTTTATCTTAATATTATTTTAAATATTATTTTAGACCACCTACTTTATCTTAATATTATTTTTTATCTTATTTTAGACCACCTACCTTGGGGCCCGAACATGGGACTCCACGCCACATCGTCCACAAACCACAGCATGCGACGCCAGTTCTTATGGTTGGTGTTTGTTTTTTCTGACCTGTTCACATTTTTTTAATTATATATACTTATCAAAGACCAATTCTTTCAGCCATTTACAAAGTCAAATTTATTTTGAATTCTGTGTTTTAGATCGGCCATGACGTCTTGACTACACACAACCCCCCAGGTTATTCTGCTTTTGTTGTACAGCCATCAGACTACTGTACACCTGAGTTGTGTGCACAGTTGTGTACAGTTACAGTACCAGTCAAAAGATTGGACACCTTTGCATTCAACTGGATGAGAAGGTGTCCAAACTATTGATTGTTACTGTACATGCCATCTGTCTAGAGTATTTATATAGCCTACCATATGTCTAGTGTCCATCTCCATAATGTCATATGCTGTTCATAGTGTACTATATGTATGCTGATATGTACTGTATGTTCGTTATGCTGCTTTTGAACATTTTCTTTACTGTACCTGTCTCCTCTTACGAGTATTGCATTAATCTGTTATATTGATGTGCTACTTTAAATAAAATTTAAAAAAAGTTCACACATCTGTTCTCATTTATTGAATGCATTATTAGCAATATTACATGCATTAGCATAGCAACGTATAGAGTGCATTAGCATGCAGTGTGTGGGGAGGGTGGTGCAGTGTGAGCAGCAAGCCACCAACGCACTGACGGAGGACGTAGGGCCGCCGAGTTGGTCGTCAGCGGGCCGCTGGCTGCCCACTCATGATCTGCTAGCTGGGCAGAGTCCCCCTGGCGCACAGTGTAATGGGCCTGCAACTTTTAGAGGATTGGAATGATCTGGCCACAGGTATGGTTTCTTTCACTGGAGACACAGAGTGTGGATGTGTGCAGCACACGCATCGGCTCCACAAACTCCTCTGCCTTCCTGAAGTCCCCTGTGTCCATGCTGTTGACTCTGTCCTTCTCCACCTACTTCCTGAGCTGTGGGTCCAACTGACAGGAAAACACAAACAAATCACACACAAACAAAATTAGTCACCCAAAATCTATCAATTTACTAGCATTAATTTTCGTATAGCCTAACTGAGTGAATAACATATTGTATGTTGCTGTTATCTTTAATGACAAAATAATAAAAAGCATGATTCAAAAAACGATAAATTAGCATTACACTTTAATATCATTCATTTTTCAATCATGCATCTATAATCAAAAGAATGTACTGAGATGTGATCTCACTGAGCAATTGCTGCTTCTCCTTCAAGACCACTTTGGCCTTGTGGGGCGTCTTCATCCACACCACTGTGGCACGGACCCTGGCTGCCCAGTTGGACTTGTAGATCTTCTGAGCGGCCATGTAGAGAAGGGTTTGTACTTGAGGTTGAGAGCCGCTAAAGCCTCCCTGTAGAAAATTGCTGTGGGAATGAAGCAGAACTAACATTTCTTGGTAGGGCTGTAGGCTAACCAAAAGCCATACCTTGTAGCCCTCCCCAACCCCCACGGGTTTACATTGACATGCAAATAGGCCTAGCTGAGGAAAACCATGATGGTCTCATTTCATTACAGGCTACCATTTGACAACAGCGCACGCTGAGGGAAACAGTTGTCTCATTTCACTAGTGCTAGCTAGCTAGTTGATGTGAAGCTAGATTCCCCCCCCCGCTTCAGTATGTAAGCCAAAGAGTTTAGAATAACTCATGTCATACAATAACAATAGTCATGTGGTTGAGCTCTATCACATATTTCACATTGTCAAACTTGACAGAACATTTGAACATTTTAAACATAAAGCAACAACAAACAAATTATAGCTTGCTTACCTGACTCACTCTGGAAATATGCTGTGGTAGTGAGGATCGCTCCAGTCACCACGTAACGTTAGCTTAGTATTGTTGTGGTTTCTGCAGGTCAGTCAGGTGGGCGGGTCACGGGTGCAACCATTTTTTTCTCTATTTAGGGCAAAGTTAATTGTAAACTGGTGAGTAAAACGTTTACATGAACTACGGAGAAATATCACCAACATTTACAATCAACATAAAAATAAAAAATAAAGATTAATTGCCTACACTTAGGGTGGCAACTGGGTTGGCAAGGCATTTTTCAGGGGTGGCAATAAGATGATGTTTACTTTAGTTTATGTGGCATCTGATCTGGCATTTTATTTGAACATGTATGTTTTTATAGGCCTATCATCGTATCACTTATCACACAATTTAATTGGTCTCGGTGTAGGTAGGGGAGAGCCGGTTCAAAATTCGCATTTTTTGGTTTGATTCCATCTACAACGAAAATAAGATAGAGATTCCAAATGTTATGACACAACTTGTCCTTCACTATTATCAACTGTAATGTTCGTGTCCTATCTCTGTTTTTTGGGCATGTAATTCTCGTTACTTTCAACAAATGTATTATTAGACATAATATCATACTAATATATAGCCTTCCTGAGCTGCCTGCCTGATGGTCTCAGGGCTAAAGAGACCGCGCATCGTTTTCCTCACCCTAACTAACCCCCCCAACCCCCACGAAATTCAAATTAGTTTGAGCATACATTGACATGCAAATATGCCGTCTGTCTGCGGGTAGCGAATGTCAAAGGACAGGGGGCAACCTTATATTACAGCCAACTCTGTGATAAGCTGATGTGTACTTTTTTTACATTTTATGACACACAACTTGCACATGTTCTTCACTATTATCAACCATATCATAATAATATATAGCCTTCAATGACCTACAGAGCTGCCTCACACTCTTGTTTGTAGCCCTCTGCAACCCCCACCCATACAACAGTATACTACAACTAAATCACATTGGTTGGATAGGCTAATAATAGCCTAATAAAAAACTGTTTGAGCTAGCTAACGTTACCTACCATTAGCTCAACCGGGACAGTTTCCAGTTAGCGATGAGAGGCAGAGTCCCAAGCCCAGTTGATAGCCTCCATCGTGGGATGAGGGTTGTGCAATTGTTCACAATCCAGTTTCATACACCCAACGTTAGGCTAGCTAAGCTAGCTAGCAAGCAAGCAGTTGCAAAGTTGCAAAAATGATGCGGGGGGCAATATCTCTCGCTAGCTATGCATGCCGTATTATATTATTTTAAGAGTTGGCCCCAAAACACAAAAACGTTAATTTGAAGTAAAAAGCAAACAAAAGCTGGGGCCGTATATAAACTAGGCCGTCTCATTCATGACGGCGACAGGCACTAGCCTGGCAGACTGCATCGAATAGTTATCAAACAAGCTTGGGAACTAACGTTAGCTGGCATAATCCAATGATTCCCCCAAAAGAACCCCTCCACTGCACAAGCTTTTTACCAAACCTAGCTAATAAGCACAAGCTACTGAGTGCAACGTTAGCCCTGCTAACGGAGAGAACGGATTTGGAGGAGATTGTTGCAGCTGGTGCTAAATGAGGCAAAGGAACATGTCAAATAGAATACAACAAACATGCGGAAAATGTATTCAATCACTTCTTCTTACGGCCAGTGTCGATGCAACTATTACTGCCCTCCACAGAATGTTGCTACATACGTCACGTCCGGATGTAAACAAGCCGGATTACCAGATTGGTGCTGCAGCCCCAACGAGTGCTCCAAATCCCCCCAATGCGATAAAAACCCTCCCAAATATTATATATTTATTTAGTATAATATATATCTATATATCATAATACATGTTAAGAAAAATGCCTTTCTGCTCAAATTCCCAAAATAATAACTAATGTGGTAAAACTGCAACACAAGCCTACCCCAGCGGCTTGGCTAAATCCGACCGGGCCTGAGTAAACATGGAATTCATTCATTTGGTGTCACAAACACACACACGAGCGCCATCTAGCGGCCATTGTGTGTCAATAACAGCCTCCCATTCTAAAGACTGCGGGGGCATTTGACCCACCCCCTAGCTATGCTGGTAAGTTTCAAATGCTTGGCGCTGCTAGTGTTAAACAAAGCTCAGAGAGCAATATGTACTCTATTCTGTCTTCAATTGGGGGTGTTTTTGTCAAAGAATGAATACAGAATAATTGTAGAAAATTCTTACTCTAAAGTTTATCCCCATTATGGACTTACTTGTTTTCTCTAAGTCAGTGTGTCAGATCCAGAAGTCACTAGCTACTCTGATGAGATGGAATGGATCACTGACTGTTTAAGTGTCTGCGTCAGCAACGTCTACTATGACATCATAAAAGCAATGGGAGATGTAACGTGGCGAGGCGCCCTCTAGTGGTTTTGATAAGTTAACATGATACGGTATTTGTCAAATATCTCGGAAACGGAAGCTCATACAGCAAATTTATCTGCATAGGGGACTGCTAACTGTAGAATTTGATGAGGAATCGAATGAGCCCATCTGCGAGGCTCTACGACTTTCGATTCAAAAGTTATAGCCGTTTGAACCACATCATTTTCATATCTGTACGGTTTTTGTCCGATTTCAAGGACATTTGACACATCATTTTTCATATCTGTACGGTTTTTGTCAAATATCTCGGAAACGGAAGCTCGTACAGCAAATTTATCTGCATAGGGGACTGCTAACTGTAGAATTTGATGAGGAATCGAATGAGCCCATCTGCGAGGCTCTACGACTTTCGATTCAAAAGTTATAGCCGTTTGAGCCACATCATTTTTCACATCTGTTTGGTTTTTGTCAAATATCTCGGAAACCGAAGCTCGTACAGCAAATTTATCTGCATAGGGACTGCTAACTGTAGAATTTGATGAGGAATCGAATGAGCCCATCTGCGAGGGTCTACGACTTTCGATTCAAAAGTTATAGCCGTTTGAACCACATCATTTTCATATCTGTACGGTTTTTGTCCGATTTCAAGGACATTTGACACATCATTTTTCATATCTGTACGGTTTTTGTCAAATATCTCGGAAACGGAAGCTCGTACAGCAAATTTATCTGCATAGGGGACTGCTAACTGTAGAATTTGATGAGGAATCGAATGAGCCCATCTGCGAGGCTCTACGACTTTCGATTCAAAAGTTATAGCCGTTTGAACCACATCATTTTCATATCTGTACGGTTTTTGTCCGATTTCAAGGACATTTGACACATCATTTTTCATATCTGTACGGTTTTTGTCAAATATCTCGGAAACGGAAGCTCGTACAGCAAATTTATCTGCTTAGGGGACTGCTAACTGTAGAATTTGATGAGGAATCGAATGAGCCCATCTGCGAGGCTCTACGACTTTCGATTCAAAAGTTATAGCCGTTTGAACCACATCATTTTTCATATCTGTTTGGTTTTTGTCAAATATCTCGGAAACCGAAGCTCGTACAGCAAATTTACCTGCATAGGGGACTGCTAACTGTAGAATTTGATGAGGAATCGAATGAGCCCATCTGCGAGGCTCTACGACTTTCGATTCAAAAGTTATAGCCTTTTGAGCCTGTGAGTTGCCATCACTGCTAGTCCTCTAATCAACCAGTATCAACACATCATTTATATGACAACTTGGTTAAACAAAGCTCAGAGAGCAATATGTACTCTATTCTGTCTTCAATTGGGGGTGTTTTTGTCAAAGAATGAATACAGAATAATTGTAGAAAATTCTTACTCTAAAGTTTATCCCCATTATGGACTTACTTGTTTTCTCTAAGTCAGTGTGTCAGATCCAGAAGTCACTAGCTACTCTGATGAGATGGAATGGATCACTGACTGTTTAAGTGTCTGCGTCAGCAACGTCTACTATGACATCATAAAAGCAATGGGAGA